>NC_050467.1:35464661-35766396 GCF_013373865.1 Monomorium pharaonis | reverse complement strand
AGAGAGAGAGAGAGAGAGAGAGAGAGAGAGAGAGAGAGAGAGAGAAAATACACACAAATGCATATATATGTACATACATGACATATGTACCTATGTTATGTAGAGATATTACTACACAATGTTATTTCCCTTTCTCCCTCTTTCCCTCTCACTCTCTTCCTCTCTCTCTCTCTCTCTCTCTCTCTCTCTTTTTCTTTCTCTCCTCCTCCTCCTTCTCTCTTCCTCTTTCCATACTCGTTCCTTCACTCATTTTTCTTTTTCTATTCTTCTAATTTCGGTTCAAATAGAGTATTTTTTCTTCTCTCTCTTTTAATATAATAACTAAAAATAAATCACAACACAAAGTATCCACTTATCTCTAAATACTTATTTCCAATAAAAACTGAAAATTTTGTGTAATATACTTATCTGATAAGCGTATACTTACATATACAAAATATATATGCAAAAAGACATTGACCTATTTTGTTTAAGTATCATTTCGATTACTCCCGACGCCTCCGGCGACATTCAACCCGTCGGCGTTCCCGCCGGTCTCACTCGCGTCCGTCGTCGATATCCCTCCGGCCACACTCGAGCGCCGTCGTTACCTCCGGTCTCGCGCACGTACGTCGTCGATACCTCCGGCCCTAATGGCAGTCAATACCTCCAGCGGCAAAAATACTCATATACGTATTACTTATACACAAACTTACATATACTAAACTATATATATATACACATACACATATTTGCACGCGCGCCTTGTTCGCATTCACCGTTATGCACGTTTATATTTACATTTAGACTTTTCCCTTACGTCGTTACGTTTCCACGCACAAATTGCGGTATCTCGTTTAATCTTCGTTTCGATTACATTGCGCGTACGCTCAAAGAAGAGTCGGGTTGGTTCGGTTTCGTTATCTCCGACGGCAAAGTCCTCCGTCGCGTGTTGCTTTCGCCGTGCGTACGCGGGCCAAAGTCCACAGTCGCGTGTTGCTTTCGCCGTTCGTACGCGGGCCAAAGTCCCCCGTCGCGTGTTGCTTTCGCCGTACGTACGCGGGCCGAAGTCCCCCGTCGCGTGTTGCTTTCGCCGTATATATTTTTTTTTATTTTTTTATACCTTCCTTTCTTTTTCTTATCTTCTTTTTCTTTTAGTTCTATATATTTGCTCGAAAACCAAAAGAAAGCTCTGTTAATATTGTTAATAATTTTTATTATTAAATTTTTTTGTCTTTCCTCCTTTTTTTCTTTCTTTCTTTGTTTTTAAATTAATCCTGATAATTTATAGTTATTATCTAATTTACTATTGTATCTGGTTATATTATTTGTTCCATTGTTAGTTGTATTTTATTCATTTGTACAAACTTTTGTTATTAATTACAATGTTCCCTGTTTGTACTTTTTTATATATTTTTAATTTGACTATTAATTTTTATTATTCCGTGTGTATATGCTTTTCTCTTTTGTTGTTTGTTGTTGTTGTTTTTTTTTTTCACTTTTCCCTTCCTTTTTTTTGGTCACTTAGCCATCGGATACTTCCGATGTTTCCATCCCTGCCACGTGGAGGTGGATCCGTCTACTACTAGCTTGCAATCCTTAATCCAAATTCAAATTTCCGGATATTGGCCTGATATATTTCTGTCTGTCGCACTGTTGAAAACGCACGATACGTATTCTTCTAGCTGATCAAGCTCCTGTTTACTTTCTATCAGCTTAATCCAGTCATTTCTACAGGTTTCTAATTTTGAGAACCTGTAATTTTGAGAACCCAGCGTACTTAGCACACACAAAGAGAATATGGTCAACCGTTTCTACCTCAGCGTTACATGCAGGCCATATGTCTGTTTCACTAGCCCCTCTAGCAAATAGAGAGAAGAATTTAACGATCCATAACCGGTCAACACGTATGTGCACAGCCTGGAGGGATTAAACCACCCACGTGCTGCATCAAAACCAACAACACTCTTGATAAACTTAAATGTATCTCGCCCCCCATGTTGCCCCTTCTCCCATCGATCCTGCCACTCCATGCGCACTTTTTCTTCCACACGCTTGATCTCATTTTTTATCATGTCTCTGTTTCTAGTCTCCGCAATCATGTTATACTCATAATTTCTCCATTTAACATTGTGATTTTTACTGATCTTTCTATTTATTCCAGCCCTAACTATTTCCAGATCCAGTGGCATCATCACCTGCATCGCAACTGTGAAGACCGTTCTACACGCTCTACTGATTGGAATCAGCAAAGCCCGCTGCGCCGCAAAAACGTGTCTTTTAACTCCACCATGGGCAACCTTATCATACCAAACTATAGAGAACCATATGTCATTATAGGCAGGCAGACAGTCCTATACAACATTTTTAGAGTGGTCCTGCCAATTCCCCAGTTCTGTCTCGTGTACCTTCTCAATGCCATAACATACTTAACCATCTTTTCACGCATATTTCGAACATGTATGACAAAATTTAATTTAGACTCAATGTGAAATCTCAAGTATCTATAATTATTAGTGAACTTCATACTTTGTTCATAGATCTGTATACGTTGCATTCTTTCCTTGTTAAACTTACCTTTCATTAGCATGGCTTGTGTCCTCTTGAGTGATACTATAAGCTTATTAATTGCACACCAGCTCTGAAAATCATCCATTTCAAAATCATCCAACAGCATATGACTACTGTCAGGAGCAACCAGGGAGCTATTACGTGCGTGCGCGCGCTGCGAGAGCGGCGAGGCACTAGCTCGTCGTCGTCGACTCCGAGAACGCGCGCTCGGTGGACCGCGCGCCCCGCGGAAGATCGAAACGAGCGTACGAAGCGGGCGAGCGAGCGAGCGAGCGAAAACTTCGCCGCTGCTGCTCGGAGGAGTCGTTACTCCGCCGCCGGCGTCTTGCGAGCCGGTCGGCGACACTCTCTCCTTTTTCTCTTCTGTCGTTACACTTCTTCTGTCAATTTCATTTCGTGTCATTTCAAGTCTTCTCATTCTCCCATAGACGAACGGCGTGTGTAAAGCGCCGTTCAGCCCCGACGTTAGATCGACTGTGCGCGATGCACATCGGTCATCTCGGAACTTGTTTTTATCATGTCTCTGTTTCTAGTCTCCGCAATCATGTTATACTCATAATTTCTCCATTTAACATTGTGATTTTTACTGATCATTCTATTTATTCCAGCCCTAACTATTTCCAGATCCAGTGGCATCATCACCTGCATCGCAACTGTGAAGACCGTTCTACACGCTCTACTGATTGGAATCAGCAAAGCCCGCTGCGCCGCAAAAACGTGTCTCTTAACTCCACCATGGGCAACCTTATCATACCAAACTATAGAGAACCATATGTCATTATAGGCAGGCAGACAGTCCTATACAACATTTTTAGAGTGGTCCTGCCAATTCCCCAGTTCTGTCTCGTGTACCTTCTCAATGCCATAACATACTTAACCATCTTTTCACGCATATTTCGAACATGTATGACAAAATTTAATTTAGACTCAATGTGAAATCTCAAGTATCTATAATTATTAGTGAACTTCATACTTTGTTCATAGATCTGTATACGTTGCATTCTTTCCTTGTTAAACTTACCTTTCATTAGCATGGCTTGTGTCCTCTTGAGTGATACTATAAGCTTATTAATTGCACACCAGCTCTGAAAATCATCCATTTCAAAATCATCCAACAGCATATGACTACTGTCAGGAGCAACCAGGGAGCTATTACGTGCGTGCGCGCGCTGCGAGAGCGGCGAGGCACTAGCTCGTCGTCGTCGACTCCGAGAACGCGCGCTCGGTGGACCGCGCGCCCCGCGGAAGATCGAAACGAGCGTACGAAGCGGGCGAGCGAGCGAGCGAGCGAAAACTTCGCCGCTGCTGCTCGGAGGAGTCGTTACTCCGCCGCCGGCGTCTTGCGAGCCGGTCGGCGACACTCTCTCCTTTTTCTCTTCTGTCGTTACACTTCTTCTGTCAATTTCATTTCGTGTCATTTCAAGTCTTCTCATTCTCCCATAGACGAACGGCGTGTGTAAAGCGCCGTTCAGCCCCGACGTTAGATCGACTGTGCGCGATGCACATCGGTCATCTCGGAACTTTGCGTTTGAATATAATATCGCTACGGTGTACAAGTAAGCGGGAAGAGAGAGCGGCGCGAGACCGCTCACATTCCGCCACTAGTCTCCGTGGAGTTGATGTTCGGTAAGCGCGACGATGCGTCCGGACACGTTCGTCTAAGAACGCGGGACGATCGCGCGGCCAACACTACGTGTGCGCGCCACATAAGAGCCATTCGGTCTTGCGACACCGACTCGTGGCAATGCTGTGTTTGAAAAATGTGTGTTGCGTACACATTTAACGTTCCGAGCCTCGGGAGACTCGTACGGAACGCACGAGACGCGAAGGACGCGCTCGTTCGTGTCGCTCGGTTCGCACCGAGCGCACCGCACCTCTTATAATACCTAACCGGCCGGCCAGGCGGTCGGCGACGCACGATGAATAGCACGGCGGTATACGGGCGAAACAGGCGAGATCTCGACGCCCGAGGGACTTAGCCGCTCGGGCGCGGCGAGCACCGTCGTTACCTCCGGCGGCGCTCGAGACGTCGTCGGTACCTCCGGCCGCGTTTGCGGTCGCCACCTCCGGTCTCGCTCGACGTCGTCGTTACCTTCGGCCGCGGCCGCGGTCGTCACCTCCGGTCTCGCTCGACGTTGTCGATACCTCCGACGGCGCTCGAGACGTCGTCGGTACCTCCGGCCTCGTTCGAGCGCCGGCGGTACATCCGGCCGCGTTCGCAGTCACCACCTCCGGTCTCGCTCGACGTCGTCGTTACCTCTGGCCGCGGCCGCGGTCGTCACCTCCGGTCTCGCTCGACGTCGTCGATACCTCCGGCGGCGCTCGAGACGTCGTCGGTACCTCCGGCCTCGTTCGAGCGCCGGCGGTACATCCGGCCGCGTTCGCGGTCACCACCTCCGGTCTCGCTCGTCGTCGTCGTTACCACCGGCCGAGTTCACGGACGGATCTTACGGTCAGGCTCGCGGTCGTTCCTTCCGGATGCAAAAATGTACATATACCTATATGTACATACGCGTACAAATAAATATAAATATATATATATACATATATATAAAATTGCGCTATTACGTTTAATTCTCATCTCGCTTTTTTTCGTCATCTCCGACGACGCTATCCGGCTCGCCGTCGTCGTTGCCTATCTACGATCCCACTAGCGCGCCGTAATTACCTCCGATCTCAAACGCGGTCGTTACCTTCAGTTTCAATCGCGGTCGTCTCCTCCGATCTCAAACGCGGTCGTTACCACCGGCGGCGAAAATTTACATGTGAAAATTTATCCGTGGGTAGATATTCACACATATCAAGAGGCACGGTAGTGCCTCGCGACAAGTGTACGCGCAGCGTGGCCCCATCGTGCTTCTTTTACGCGAGACGTCGTTTGCGAGAAGACCGTAATTATCGGATCTCAATAACGACTGAATTGATTGATTTCTAAATAAGCTTAATGGATAGCTTACATCCGATTTATATGATAAAAGGGTTTTTATTTTTCCGCTACATGACTTACGAGCGGAGATATCGCGATTAGAATTTTTCGCTCAAGAGTAAATTTGGTTTAAGAAACGTCGTAGTGGTCACTATTATTTTTATTATCGTCGTCGTCGTCGCCCGGCGCCTAAGACGAATGGTGGGGATTTGTAATCTTGCATCCTCGTTTAAACGTTTGACAAACAAGGATGAACGATGCACCATGCGCATGAAACGGAACGCACCCTATGTATCGTGATTGGTGATCGAGTTCATCGAGTCCGCGCCGCCGCGTGTCGATCGAGTGACAGTTCGAGGTTAGAGACGTGTTGACGTGTGCGAGGTTAGTTGTGATTTTAGTTTTATATGCATAATTTGCATATTACATCGTGGATTTCATCGTGGAGGGAAATACGGCTGAGCCTAATTTGAAGAGATTAGTATAACACTGCGTTGTATAATCAGATAAGTTGCACAAAATTTTTATTTTTTGTATGGAATAAATATTCTGAGATAAGAGTAATACTTTGTGTTATGTTTTATTTTTAGTTATTAAAGAGAGGAAGAAACACTTGATTTGAACCGGAAGACGAATAGAAAAAGAAAAGAGTGGACGAGTAAAATATCAAAGCTCGGAATTTACAGTGTGTTGCTGTTGATAAGAATTCACGGAGGTTCATCCCCTTTTAAATTGAGTGATGAACTATCATATGGAGAATTGGCAGGGTAATTCATAAAATCAAAATAATATCAAAAGGATTATTTGAAGATGTACTTGCTAGTTTTTCAAGTATGCCATTATCTTATGGCAGGCCAGGTAGGGGAATAGTTACAGATGTTATATTTTTGTTTTAAAAAACATTGTATTGCAACTGTGTGGTTCTTAAATATATCGTACAACCATCTTTTTTTAGATTTTGAAATAGGTGAATATGTGAAATCTTGTCTCAAATTATTACAACATATTATACAGGCTAGTGTCACCTAGCTAGCTTACCGATGACGTGGCCACAAGCTGTAATATTGGAGATGGATGCCAAAGATTACCTCTACGTCCGTCTATTTAGTAATTGTCATGTATTCTATGCGAGCTGGATAAGGCACAGAAATATACAGATAAGGTTTTTATCAACCAAATCGAAAATTAAAAAGTACTTAAATACTTTGTTCCCGAAACAATTTATTCTAATTAATACAATTCTTTTCATACATTTACAAAGATCACATAAAAAATTTTTATTTATTTTTATTCTTTAACTTGTTTTTTTGTGAATCAAGGCATACATGAGATGAAAGATTTCAAAATAACTATAAGTTGACTTTTCAAATATGGAGCGACATGTCATCCTCCTAGTATTATATTTTACTTTTCATTTTCTTTGCATCAATTTAATGTAGCATTATATTTATAGCTATTTTACAATTAAGATTGTAGTTAAATTGTAATGGTACATTTATAATTGATTTTTCTTTTACAGTTATTGATAATAAACATATTTTGTCTATATTTTAATTAATGCTCTTGGAACATATAATCATGTGCCGGCTTGTAATGAGAAATAAACGTGTGGCTCTTACGGAAATTTCTCAAGTTTGTTAATTTTGTATGTGTAACCTATGTTACTTAAAGATCATCATAGACCACATTCACAATAAGAGCCACGCTTTTGTTTCCCTTATTACAAGCTGACAAATGAATGTATGTTTCAAGAGCTTTAAGTGAAACACGGACAAAATAGATTTATTATCGATAACTGTAGAAGAACAATAAACACAATTATAAACGTATAATTATAATTTAGCTACAAATAACAAATCTTTTTATGTGATCTTTATGAACGTATGGAGAGAATTTTATTAATTATAATTAATTGTTTCGGAAACAACAAAGTATTTAAATACTTACCTCTTAGTTTTTCGATTTGACTAAAAGCCTTATCGGTATATTCCTGTGCCTTATCTGGCTTGCATAGAGTGCATGAATTACTAAATAGACTAATGAGGCTGGTATTCATAGTCAAATCTTATTTAAAGATTGTCTCAAGCAATGTCTTAAGATGCTATTACGACTGTGTGATTGGCTGATGGTATCTTAAGATAGTACTTAAGATGATTTTAAATATAAGATCCGACTATGAATACCGGCCAAAGACGTACAAATGATCCTTGGACATCCATATAAACATAACACCGACATTGCAGCCTGTGACCATGTCATCGGTAGGCCAACTGGGTGACATAGTCTGTATTGCTTCAGACAAGATTTCATGCTTCTTACCTATTTCAATACATTGCAAAAGAATAAACCATTCACTTTAGTCTTTTTTTTTTAACTAGGTTATATTTGGTACCTTCGAGTAAATATAATCTGTTGGCTATACAGTTATTTCCGACCTGTGATTCTAATTACATTATATAATATTCAGAGAAAGAATTACTTACACAAAGAGAGAGAGAGAGAGAGAGAGAGAGAGAGAAAATACACACAAATGCATATATATGTACATACATGACATATGTACCTATGTTATGTAGAGATATTACTACACAATGTTATTTCCCTTTCTCCCTCTTTCCCTCTCACTCTCTTCCTCTCTCTCTCTCTCTCTCTCTCTCTCTCTCTTTTTCTTTCTCTCCTCCTCCACCTTCTCTCTTCCTCTTTCCATACTCGTTCCTTCACTCATTTTTCTTTTTCTATTCTTCTAATTTCGGTTCAAATAGAGTATTTTTTCTTCTCTCTCTTTTAATATAATAACTAAAAATAAATCACAACACAAAGTATCCACTTATCTCTAAATACTTATTTCCAATAAAAACTGAAAATTTTGTGTAATATACTTATCTGATAAGCGTATACTTACATATACAAAATATATATGCAAAAAGACATTGACCTATTTTGTTCAAGTATCATTTCGATTACTCCCGACGCCTCCGGCGACATTCAACCCGTCGGCGTTCCCGCCGGTCTCACTCGCGTCCGTCGTCGATATCCCTCCGGCCACACTCGAGCGCCGTCGTTACCTCCGGTCTCGCGCACGTACGTCGTCGATACCTCCGGCCCTAATGGCAGTCAATACCTCCAGCGGCAAAAATACTCATATACGTATTACTTATACACAAACTTACATATACTAAACTATATATATATACACATACACATATTTGCACGCGCGCCTTGTTCGCATTCACCGTTATGCACGTTTATATTTACATTTAGACTTTTCCCTTACGTCGTTACGTTTCCACGCACAAATTGCGGTATCTCGTTTAATCTTCGTTTCGATTACATTGCGCGTACGCTCAAAGAAGAGTCGGGTTGGTTCCGTTTCGTTATCTCCGACGGCAAAGTCCTCCGTCGCGTGTTGCTTTCGCCGTGCGTACGCGGGCCAAAGTCCACAGTCGCGTGTTGCTTTCGCCGTTCGTACGCGGGCCAAAGTCCCCCGTCGCGTGTTGCTTTCGCCGTACGTACGCGGGCCGAAGTCCCCCGTCGCGTGTTGCTTTCGCCGTATATATATTTTTTTTATTTTTTTATACCTTCCTTTCTTTTTCTTATCTTCTTTTTCTTTTAGTTCTATATATTTGCTCGAAAACCAAAAGAAAGCTCTGTTAATATTGTTAATAATTTTTATTATTAAATTATTTTGTCTTTCCTCCTTTTTTTCTTGCTTTCTTTGTTTTTAAATTAATCCTGATAATTTATAGTTATTATCTAATTTACTATTGTATCTGGTTATATTATTTGTTCCATTGTTAGTTGTATTTTATTCATTTGTACAAACTTTTGTTATTAATTACAATGTTCCCTGTTTGTACTTGTTTATATATTTTTAATTTGACTATTAATTTTTATTATTCCGTGTGTATATGCTTTTCTCTTTTGTTGTTTGTTGTTGTTGTTTTTTTTTTCACTTTTCCCTTCCTTTTTTTTTGGTCACTTAGCCATCGGATACTTCCGATGTTTCCATCCCTGCCACGTGGAGGTGGATCCGTCTACTACTAGCTTGCAATCCTTAATCCAAATTCAAATTTCCGGATATTGGCCTGATATATTTCTGTCTGTCGCACTGTTGAAAACGCACGATACGTATTCTTCTAGCTGATCAAGCTCCTGTTTACTTTCTATCAGCTTAATCCAGTCATTTCTACAGGTTTCTAATTTTGAGAACCTGTAATTTTGAGAACCCAGCGTACTTAGCACACACAAAGAGAATATGGTCAACCGTTTCTACCTCAGCGTTACATGCAGGCCATATGTCTGTTTCACTAGCCCCTCTAGCAAATAGAGAGAAGAATTTAACGATCCATAACCGGTCAACACGTATGTGCACAGCCTGGAGGGATTAAACCACCCACGTGCTGCATCAAAACCAACAACACTCTTGATAAACTTAAATGTATCTCGCCCCCCATGTTGCCCCTTCTCCCATCGATCCTGCCACTCCATGCGCACTTTTTCTTCCACACGCTTGATCTCATTTTTTATCATGTCTCTGTTTCTAGTCTCCGCAATCATGTTATACTCATAATTTCTCCATTTAACATTGTGATTTTTACTGATCTTTCTATTTATTCCAGCCCTAACTATTTCCAGATCCAGTGGCATCATCACCTGCATCGCAACTGTGAAGACCGTTCTACACGCTCTACTGATTGGAATCAGCAAAGCCCGCTGCGCCGCAAAAACGTGTCTTTTAACTCCACCATGGGCAACCTTATCATACCAAACTATAGAGAACCATATGTCATTATAGGCAGGCAGACAGTCCTATACAACATTTTTAGAGTGGTCCTGCCAATTCCCCAGTTCTGTCTCGTGTACCTTCTCAATGCCATAACATACTTAACCATCTTTTCACGCATATTTCGAACATGTATGACAAAATTTAATTTAGACTCAATGTGAAATCTCAAGTATCTATAATTATTAGTGAACTTCATACTTTGTTCATAGATCTGTATACGTTGCATTCTTTCCTTGTTAAACTTACCTTTCATTAGCATGGCTTGTGTCCTCTTGAGTGATACTATAAGCTTATTAATTGCACACCAGCTCTGAAAATCATCCATTTCAAAATCATCCAACAGCATATGACTACTGTCAGGAGCAACCAGGGAGCTATTACGTGCGTGCGCGCGCTGCGAGAGCGGCGAGGCACTAGCTCGTCGTCGTCGACTCCGAGAACGCGCGCTCGGTGGACCGCGCGCCCCGCGGAAGATCGAAACGAGCGTACGAAGCGGGCGAGCGAGCGAGCGAGCGAAAACTTCGCCGCTGCTGCTCGGAGGAGTCGTTACTCCGCCGCCGGCGTCTTGCGAGCCGGTCGGCGACACTCTCTCCTTTTTCTCTTCTGTCGTTACACTTCTTCTGTCAATTTCATTTCGTGTCATTTCAAGTCTTCTCATTCTCCCATAGACGAACGGCGTGTGTAAAGCGCCGTTCAGCCCCGACGTTAGATCGACTGTGCGCGATGCACATCGGTCATCTCGGAACTTGTTTTTATCATGTCTCTGTTTCTAGTCTCCGCAATCATGTTATACTCATAATTTCTCCATTTAACATTGTGATTTTTACTGATCATTCTATTTATTCCAGCCCTAACTATTTCCAGATCCAGTGGCATCATCACCTGCATCGCAACTGTGAAGACCGTTCTACACGCTCTACTGATTGGAATCAGCAAAGCCCGCTGCGCCGCAAAAACGTGTCTTTTAACTCCACCATGGGCAACCTTATCATACCAAACTATAGAGAACCATATGTCATTATAGGCAGGCAGACAGTCCTATACAACATTTTTAGAGTGGTCCTGCCAATTCCCCAGTTCTGTCTCGTGTACCTTCTCAATGCCATAACATACTTAACCATCTTTTCACGCATATTTCGAACATGTATGACAAAATTTAATTTAGACTCAATGTGAAATCTCAAGTATCTATAATTATTAGTGAACTTCATACTTTGTTCATAGATCTGTATACGTTGCATTCTTTCCTTGTTAAACTTACCTTTCATTAGCATGGCTTGTGTCCTCTTGAGTGATACTATAAGCTTATTAATTGCACACCAGCTCTGAAAATCATCCATTTCAAAATCATCCAACAGCATATGACTACTGTCAGGAGCAACCAGGGAGCTATTACGTGCGTGCGCGCGCTGCGAGAGCGGCGAGGCACTAGCTCGTCGTCGTCGACTCCGAGAACGCGCGCTCGGTGGACCGCGCGCCCCGCGGAAGATCGAAACGAGCGTACGAAGCGGGCGAGCGAGCGAGCGAGCGAAAACTTCGCCGCTGCTGCTCGGAGGAGTCGTTACTCCGCCGCCGGCGTCTTGCGAGCCGGTCGGCGACACTCTCTCCTTTTTCTCTTCTGTCGTTACACTTCTTCTGTCAATTTCATTTCGTGTCATTTCAAGTCTTCTCATTCTCCCATAGACGAACGGCGTGTGTAAAGCGCCGTTCAGCCCCGACGTTAGATCGACTGTGCGCGATGCACATCGGTCATCTCGGAACTTTGCGTTTGAATATAATATCGCTACGGTGTACAAGTAAGCGGGAAGAGAGAGCGGCGCGAGACCGCTCACATTCCGCCACTAGTCTCCGTGGAGTTGATGTTCGGTAAGCGCGACGATGCGTCCGGACACGTTCGTCTAAGAACGCGGGACGATCGCGCGGCCAACACTACGTGTGCGCGCCACATAAGAGCCATTCGGTCTTGCGACACCGACTCGTGGCAATGCTGTGTTTGAAAAATGTGTGTTGCGTACACATTTAACGTTCCGAGCCTCGGGAGACTCGTACGGAACGCACGAGACGCGAAGGACGCGCTCGTTCGTGTCGCTCGGTTCGCACCGAGCGCACCGCACCTCTTATAATACCTAACCGGCCGGCCAGGCGGTCGGCGACGCACGATGAATAGCACGGCGGTATACGGGCGAAACAGGCGAGATCTCGACGCCCGAGGGACTTAGCCGCTCGGGCGCGGCGAGCACCGTCGTTACCTCCGGCGGCGCTCGAGACGTCGTCGGTACCTCCGGCCGCGTTTGCGGTCGCCACCTCCGGTCTCGCTCGACGTCGTCGTTACCTTCGGCCGCGGCCGCGGTCGTCACCTCCGGTCTCGCTCGACGTCGTCGATACCTCCGGCGGCGCTCGAGACGTCGTCGGTACCTCCGGCCTCGTTCGAGCGCCGGCGGTACATCCGGCCGCGTTCGCGGTCACCACCTCCGGTCTCGCTCGTCGTCGTCGTTACCACCGGCCGAGTTCACGGACGGATCTTACGGTCAGGCTCGCGGTCGTTCCTTCCGGATGCAAAAATGTACATATACCTATATGTACATACGCGTACAAATAAATATAAATATATATATATACATATATATAAAATTGCGCTATTACGTTTAATTCTCATCTCGCTTTTTTTCGTCATCTCCGACGACGCTATCCGGCTCGCCGTCGTCGTTGCCTATCTACGATCCCACTAGCGCGCCGTAATTACCTCCGATCTCAAACGCGGTCGTTACCTTCAGTTTCAATCGCGGTCGTCTCCTCCGATCTCAAACGCGGTCGTTACCACCGGCGGCGAAAATTTACATGTGAAAATTTATCCGTGGGTAGATATTCACACATATCAAGAGGCACGGTAGTGCCTCGCGACAAGTGTACGCGCAGCGTGGCCCCATCGTGCTTCTTTTACGCGAGACGTCGTTTGCGAGAAGACCGTAATTATCGGATCTCAATAACGACTGAATTGATTGATTTCTAAATAAGCTTAATGGATAGCTTACATCCGATTTATATGATAAAAGGGTTTTTATTTTTCCGCTACATGACTTACGAGCGGAGATATCGCGATTAGAATTTTTCGCTCAAGAGTAAATTTGGTTTAAGAAACGTCGTAGTGGTCACCATTATTTTTATTATCGTCGTCGTCGTCGCCCGGCGCCTAGGACGAATGGTGGGGATTTGTAATCTTGCATCCTCGTTTAAACGTTTGACAAACAAGGATGAACGATGCACCATGCGCATGAAACGGAACGCACCCTATGTATCGTGATTGGTGATCGAGTTCATCGAGTCCGCGCCGCCGCGTGTCGATCGAGTGACAGTTCGAGGTTAGAGACGTGTTGACGTGTGCGAGGTTAGTTGTGATTTTAGTTTTATATGCATAATTTGCATATTACATCGTGGATTTCATCGTGGAGGGAAATACGGCTGAGCCTAATTTGAAGAGATTAGTATAACACTGCGTTGTATAATCAGATAAGTTGCACAAAATTTTTATTTTTTGTATGGAATAAATATTCTGAGATAAGAGTAATACTTTGTGTTATGTTTTATTTTTAGTTATTAAAGAGAGGAAGAAACACTTGATTTGAACCGGAAGACGAATAGAAAAAGAAAAGAGTGGACGAGTAAAATATCAAAGCTCGGAATTTACAGTGTGTTGCTGTTGATAAGAATTCACGGAGGTTCATCCCCTTTTAAATTGAGTGATGAACTATCATATGGAGAATTGGCAGGGTAATTCATAAAATCAAAATAATATCAAAAGGATTATTTGAAGATGTACTTGCTAGTTTTTCAAGTATGCCATTATCTTATGGCAGGCCAGGTAGGGGAATAGTTACAGATGTTATATTTTTGTTTTAAAAAACATTGTATTGCAACTGTGTGGTTCTTAAATATATCGTACAACCATCTTTTTTTAGATTTTGAAATAGGTGAATATGTGAAATCTTGTCTCAAATTATTACAACATATTATACAGGCTAGTGTCACCTAGCTAGCTTACCGATGACGTGGCCACAAGCTGTAATATTGGAGATGGATGCCAAAGATTACCTCTACGTCCGTCTATTTAGTAATTGTCATGTATTCTATGCGAGCTGGATAAGGCACAGAAATATACAGATAAGGTTTTTATCAACCAAATCGAAAATTAAAAAGTACTTAAATACTTTGTTCCCGAAACAATTTATTCTAATTAATACAATTCTTTTCATACATTTACAAAGATCACATAAAAAATTTTTATTTATTTTTATTCTTTAACTTGTTTTTTTGTGAATCAAGGCATACATGAGATAAAAGATTTCAAAATAACTATAAGTTGACTTTTCAAATATGGAGCGACATGTCATCCTCCTAGTATTATATTTTACTTTTCATTTTCTTTGCATCAATTTAATGTAGCATTATATTTATAGCTATTTTACAATTAAGATTGTAGTTAAATTGTAATGGTACATTTATAATTGATTTTTCTTTTACAGTTATTGATAATAAACATATTTTGTCTATATTTTAATTAATGCTCTTGGAACATATAATCATGTGCCGGCTTGTAATGAGAAATAAACGTGTGGCTCTTACGGAAATTTCTCAAGTTTGTTAATTTTGTATGTGTAACCTATGTTACTTAAAGATCATCATAGACCACATTCACAATAAGAGCCACGCTTTTGTTTCCCTTATTACAAGCTGACAAATGAATGTATGTTTCAAGAGCTTTAAGTGAAACACGGACAAAATAGATTTATTATCGATAACTGTAGAAGAACAATAAACACAATTATAAACGTATAATTATAATTTAGCTACAAATAACAAATCTTTTTATGTGATCTTTATGAACGTATGGAGAGAATTTTATTAATTATAATTAATTGTTTCGGAAACAACAAAGTATTTAAATACTTACCTCTTAGTTTTTCGATTTGACTAAAAGCCTTATCGGTATATTCCTGTGCCTTATCTGGCTTGCATAGAGTGCATGAATTACTAAATAGACTAATGAGGCTGGTATTCATAGTCAAATCTTATTTAAAGATTGTCTCAAGCAATGTCTTAAGATGCTATTACGACTGTGTGATTGGCTGATGGTATCTTAAGATAGTACTTAAGATGATTTTAAATATAAGATCCGACTATGAATACCGGCCAAAGACGTACAAATGATGCTTGGACATCCATATAAACATAACACCGACATTGCAGCCTGTGACCATGTCATCGGTAGGCCAACTGGGTGACATAGTCTGTATTGCTTCAGACAAGATTTCATGCTTCTTACCTATTTCAATACATTGCAAAAGAATAAACCATTCACTTTAGTCTTTTTTTTTTAAACTAGGTTATATTTGGTACCTTCGAGTAAATATAATCTGTTGGCTACACAGTTATTTCCGACCTGTGATTCTAATTACATTATATAATATTCAGAGAAAGAATTACTTACACAAAGAGAGAGAGAGAGAGAGAGAGAGAGAGAGAGAGAGAGAGAGAAAATACACACAAATGCATATATATGTACATACATGACATATGTACCTATGTTATGTAGAGATATTACTACACAATGTTATTTCCCTTTCTCCCTCTTTCCCTCTCACTCTCTTCCTCTCTCTCTCTCTCTCTCTCTCTCTCTCTTTTTCTTTCTCTCCTCCTCCTCCTTCTCTCTTCCTCTTTCCATACTCGTTCCTTCACTCATTTTTCTTTTTCTATTCTTCTAATTTCGGTTCAAATAGAGTATTTTTTCTTCTCTCTCTTTTAATATAATAACTAAAAATAAATCACAACACAAAGTATCCACTTATCTCTAAATACTTATTTCCAATAAAAACTGAAAATTTTGTGTAATATACTTATCTGATAAGCGTATACTTACATATACAAAATATATATGCAAAAAGACATTGACCTATTTTGTTTAAGTATCATTTCGATTACTCCCGACGCCTCCGGCGACATTCAACCCGTCGGCGTTCCCGCCGGTCTCACTCGCGTCCGTCGTCGATATCCCTCCGGCCACACTCGAGCGCCGTCGTTATCTCCGGTCTCGCGCACGTACGTCGTCGATACCTCCGGCCCTAATGGCAGTCAATACCTCCAGCGGCAAAAATACTCATATACGTATTACTTATACACAAACTTACATATACTAAACTATATATATATACACATACACATATTTGCACGCGCGCCTTGTTCGCATTCACCGTTATGCACGTTTATATTTACATTTAGACTTTTCCCTTACGTCGTTACGTTTCCACGCACAAATTGCGGTATCTCGTTTAATCTTCGTTTCGATTACATTGCGCGTACGCTCAAAGAAGAGTCGGGTGGGTTCCGTTTCGTTATCTCCGACGGCAAAGTCCTCCGTCGCGTGTTGCTTTCGCCGTGCGTACGCGGGCCAAAGTCCACAGTCGCGTGTTGCTTTCGCCGTTCGTACGCGGGCCAAAGTCCCCCGTCGCGTGTTGCTTTCGCCGTACGTACGCGGGCCAAAGTCCCCCGTCGCGTGTTGCTTTCGCCGTTTGTACGCGGGCCAAAGTCCCCCGTCGCGTGTTGCTTTCGCCGTACGTACGCGGGCCGAAGTCCCCCGTCGCGTGTTGCTTTCGCCGTATATATATATTTTTTATTTTTTTATACCTTCCTTTCTTTTTTTTATCTTCTTTTTCTTTTATATGTACATACACACAGCATTTGAATTTAATTTTATTTTTAAACTTTTGAGATTTTACATTTTGACTGGAAAAATACAAAGACTAACACGTACAGACATACTTAAAATGTGTTACACTGTCTTTTTTAGACGTTAAAGGACTGAATAGATTGGCAGTAAAAAACCAAAAAAAATTAAAACCAAAAACAAAATTTTATCTATGAAGAAGCAAAATGTTATATTGAAAAAATTGCATAAAATTATATTGTTTACATTGTTATAAAAAATTGAGTAACGATATCTTGTGTTGTATTATAGAAGACCAATGCGACATAGACAAGGAAGCAGATGTTGATTACTCATACATGACAACTCCGGTTGCGAGTTTGTCAGCAACCCGCAAGAGAAAAAATGATTTTGAAATTGTGATGCTTGCCAGAAAGGCCTTTGATGGCATGGAACCGAAGGGCCGTAGTCTAGAAGGTAAAACTAAATTGATCTATTAGACGTGAAACATTTACAAGGAACATTTAAATATTTTTTGTTTTTATTTTTAATGTAGAATATTCACAAATAATTATCCGGATGCTCGCGTCAATTCAAGTACAATTACATGAGCTGCTTCAGAAAATGGAACGCGGAAGACCTGTGCTTTCAAAAAATATCGACCGTGTAACATCTATTTTACCATTTAAATCAATTGCTGAAATTGAAGCCTTCGATAAAACACTCCATGAAAATTCGGAAGTGAAAAAACAATTTGTAAGTTAATTCTTTGAATATTTCACGAAGAAAGATGAAACTGTTCAAACTATTGCAAATATAATATAAATATTTCTATTTAGAATACGTTTGTACGGAAAATTGGAGGTCGCACAGCGCGTGAGGATATCCAAAGAATTTGCACAAAGGTCTTCACAAATTCCTGCGCAGAGTTGTGTTCATGGAAAGGACGGAAGGAAAACTTTTGCATTGACGGACTATATATCATCAAAATAATGCAAGGTGAGTAATAACTTCTAAACCAGAAAATGCTTAACGTTGTTTGGAAATAGGGTTTCTCTTTTCCTATTGTCCAGTTTTTGGCAGAAAGGTTTACAATAATGCTCTTGATGCTGACAGTCCAATGATCTATATAATAATTATAATAGTTAGGAACAGGCAATAGTCAGCGTTGCTGATATTGATTCGAAAAAGAAATCTTTTTTTATATAATTCTCTTGATGGTTTTTTTTACAATGCTATTCGAAAGGGTTCAAAAATTTTATAGCCATTTTGTTTCATGATACCTAATATTGAGGAGAATTTTAATTTTTGCCAGAAATTTAATTTTGAAAACGTTAATTCGTCGAATTTCTTCAAGTTTTTGTTACAGAAATGTAATGAACATACCCTCACGAAAATTATATTTTGAGTCTAATTTTTAACATTTTTCACTTGTAACGGCAAACATAAGAGCTGTGTGATAGCATACTGAGGCTGTTACAAACATGGGGGTCAATTTTGTACCGCCTACCGACAACTATCGGTGCCATTGTACAGATATTTTATATGGTAAAAAACTTGTGCAACGATAGTTGTCGGTAGCCGATACAAAATAGACCCCTAGTTGCTTTTTGTTAAGGCCGGATCTATAATAGGTGTAATAAGCCTTAAGCTATAAGAACCCAAATAATTATACTGACTTACTTAATTGTTACGCGTATTAAATGATCGGTGTAAATTAAGTCACTGTCGTTTTATTATCTGAATGTAAAAAAATATAATGAAACTGAATGCAAAATAATTAGTTCTCCTCGTCAAATTGTCTGTTATATCACAATAACCTCACCGTTGAAAGTTAGTCTTGTTAACCCTAATGAATCTAAATTTACTGTGATTTATTATTGAGTTTTTAGATGTTTTATACATTTTTACATTATTAATTATATTAACTTTGTTTACAGATGCTATTTTAAATACATACCCTACCATTAAAGAAATTGAATTTGAAGAGATCGTCGCAGAATGGTTCCGGTTCGCCAAACAACGACGACTTCGAACAGAAGAAAAAGAAAAGAAAAAAGCTGAAAGAAGAAAGTAAGACAACGGTGGCAAGACGGGTTCTTTTAATCTAGTCAATAAGTGACATTTGCAGAAAATGCAAGAAATTATTAATACGCATGTTTTAAATTTTTACGTTTTGTTACTGATTTTATTAGTCATACACATAATCGCTTTATTAATATTCTAGTCAATAATAGAAGGAATTTGCAGAAAATGCAAAAAATGTTTTCAATGTTATAAATTTTTACGTTTTGTTATAACATTGTTTATGCCTGATTTCACCAACGTAGATTAACTTTAATTTTGGTTTAACTTGCTCTTCATTTTTTCTAATTGTAAGAATTAGAAGAAGATGAAGAGCAAGTTAATCGAATGTCACTAGAAATTATCTTCTTAAGTCGTATTGGTAAAAACGGGCATTAAGAAAATATTCCTATCAAAATTTCTCTCTATATAGTGACATTTGATTAACTTGCTCTTTATTTTTTCTAATTTTTACAATTAGAAAAACACGAAGAGTAAGTTGAACCGAGATTAAAATTAATCTACGTTGGTAAAATTGGGTATAAACCGAGATTTAAATAATTAATCTAATGTTGGGCTATAATTATAGAATATAAAAAGCGGGCTATAATTACTTTTGTTTGGCGTATGAAATTTTACTATAATAATTTTACTATAATAAACAAAAATTGTGAACCATTTTATAATAATAAACGAAAATTGTGAACTATAATAATAATAAACAGGAATTGTGAACAAGTATATTAGACTTTTATTTAATTTTTGTAACGCGCTCACCGCCTCAATATAACCGCACCATTACATTCATAGCTACTGTTATATTGCCGTAAAATAACAGCTATAATATTTGGCACATTACAGTTACTGTAACTGTTACGTGACGGTTAAATAACATGTTATATAACATGTTATATTGCTGAGTCGGAAATTGTAACTTACATGTAAGCTACGTGTAATTTCAGAGTAACGTAACCTGTTATATTCGGTTACATTGCTGTTATACTGATACTATATTACTGTGTTCACTGGGTTTTTTAGTAGATAAACTTTGAGAATATATAAAGACAACCCAGATAGCACAGAGAGTTCAAGAAGAATTCAATTGTATGTCACCAATTATGAATACTTTTTAAGATGCAAAAAGAATTATTTTCATTATATTTTTATAAAAATAATTCTTTTTGCATCTTAAAAAGAATTCATAATTGGTGACATACAATTGAGTTCTTTTTGAACTCTCTGTGCTATCTGGGAAGAGAAATAAAAAGAAATTTGTTGCAATTTGTGTAATTTTATAATTTCTTTACATTTAAAATTCGGATAAAAAATTGTGAATTTATGCAATTGCAATAAATTTTTTCTTATTTTTCTTGAATATATATATATATTCCCAAAGTTTACCTATTAAAATCCAAAATATATTAAAAGCATAGTAAAAATTTAGATAATTATTATTACATTTTATAATAAAAATAAAAACTTACATAATATTCTAGTATCTAAGTAGCATTATTTTTATTAAGTAGCATTATTTTAGTTATTGTCAAAAGCAATAATATTAGTGAATACATATTGTGACGTGACAGCCGCAGGCTGCTGTCCGTCACAAGGCCCTGAGGGCCCTTATGCATTAACATCACGCGGGTCCTGTGTCCTCCCGCTCGGGAGTGGATGCAAAAGCGTGTTGTCTCATGTTTTTGTTTGTGTGATGTCCCACTGTTCGTTCGATTAATTATTAAGATTTTTGCGAGCGCTGTATCGCGGGTGCGGCGGAGATCGGTGGCTCTGGAGATCTCTTTGTAATTTTTGGACGTCTCGTCTCGACGGAGAACCTTCCTGGAGGTCGCAGAGTGAGTGGACATCGAGGGAGTAAAAGAAGACCCTTTCTAAGCGGGGGTCCGCAGGTAATGCCGCCCTTATCTTGCCTACCATTTGTGCCGTTTGAGAATTACGATACTGTCGCCGAATCACGCTTTCAGGATCCAGCGACGGCGCGCGAAGCCGGCATCTCGACGGGGCGACTGCAGACCCGATGCCGCATGAAGTCCAGCGGAAGGATCGCGACAGCTTATGATCAGCGAACGCCCCCGTCGAGGAGGAAATAACACCCTGGTGGCGGAGGATGCGCCCGGCAAAGAGAGAAGAGACTGCCGCGGAAGGAGGCGCCAGGATTCTCGTTCACGGGGTTCCTAATTATCGACCGCCGCGCTTGGATCGATCAGCCGGCGACAGCGTGTACACCGCGCTCTGCGCGAAAATCGATTTTCGGGAAACCGGCCAATAAGGGCCTGGAATACCGGAGGCAAGATGAGGCACGCCGCCGAGCGGCCCCCACGAGATCCAGGATTCCTCACTCGTGCTGCGGACGTAATTGTGAATAGTGCGTGCAATCCAGGTCCCGAGCCAAGATACTTTGTAAGAGAGGACGCAGGAGCCAGAAAATATCCCGACCCGGACGAGGCAAGCGATAAGAAGGCAACTTGGTGAGACGAGCGTCAAAATACTGTGTAAAACCACCGATTTCGCGGGTTGGGCGAGTCGCGGGAAAGTCGCGTAGTTACTGTTGTGTTTTCCGACATATTAGGTAAAGCCAAGAGCTCGCGGAATTATCGGAGCATCGTTGTCTCGCCCGATTGCGCCCGCCCGCGTGATTTCGCTCCGTGCATTTCGTGTTATCATTGCGTGTGCGTCCCGATCCGCAGCCGAGTCAATCGTAATTTCGTCCGGTAGTCGTATCACGAGTTATTCCCATGTTGTAAATTGTCGCGCATCTGTAAGTTATCGTTAGTATTGTTTAATTTGATCGATCGCATTTATGTCGCGAGTTCTTCGGTAATTGCGCTCTGTTAATAATTGATTTAATCGTCTTGAACCGCCTGGTTGGCGAGTGACTAATAATTATCGCGCTTATTACTCGCGAGATTCTTTAGCGCGCGGAAGAACACAAGTCCGTCGCGTGCCGCGCGGGCTCGGAGTTACTGTCCCGTTCGCCCTTGGCGAAGCCGTCATCCTATCGGGAGTTTGGCGTCCACCAACGACGCCGGGTCAAGCGTAGACAAGCCGGAGAATTCCTGCGTACGCACGATAACCCGCTCGTTAAGCATCCCGTTTTCGCGATATTCGATATCCAGCGGTCGCCAGCTGGTAACGCGCGCGAGTCATCGCCGCTCTACAGAGCCGTCTAATCTTGTAATACCTACGATCAAATACATTTGTTAATTTCTTTGTTACATTAATGCTGTGTCAATGATTCTCTCGCCTTCCCGATTCCACCCGCCCGCGCCGAACCTCCCCCTCTGCCATTTTTGGGCTGAGCAGCTGGATATCGGAACCGCTAACGCCCCGGTCGCCTAACGAGCGCCCGTCTTTTCCGCGATTTTATTATCGTAATGATAATTAGCGATTTGGTGTAAACAGAGTGGTACGCTTAACGTACCTGGCGCCCAACGAAATATTGCATCGGGAAATTTCACGAAGATAGTCGCCCCGACACCCGGGCGGCTCAGGGCCGCGACCAGGGACGAGGCGAAGTTGGCCGTCGCTCGCGAGCACGGTTACAAATTTGGCGCCTGTTACGTCCGATATTTCGGTGTGGATGGATGGTAAGGGACGTGATAAATGATGTTGATTTTATCCTGCAAGAGGGAATAAGAGAAAAAAAATTAAAGTTAACTTATGTACATTTTATTCATTTTGGAGCCTATCTTCACCGTACATAGCTTCCAGCCTTGCCTTTCCGGTGAAGGCTTATGGGCTATAGTGTATCCGGGGGGGGGGAGAACAATAGATGTACTGTCCCGCGAAGGGGTTCGTTTCGTGATATCTGACACTTTGGCCTAGTGGCGAGTGTTTGGGAAGGTCTTATTTGGCACCGAACGGGTACTGGTCGCGTCCGAATCCTCGTCGCAGCGATGTCGGAAGCTCGCGGTTTCGCGGGTTGTCTTTGGGAGGGTTTTGTAATTTTTTTAGGAGGGGAATTTCACCAAATTTCGCTCGCTTATATATCATTAGGTTGGTGATAGTGCGGCGAGAGGATAGTAAAATTCGGGGAAATTAGGGTGGTAAATCGTGGAGTAATTTGATTATTTTTGAAATTGTTAATATTTAAAGAAATCATCTGTAATACGTTATTTTAACTTGCTATCAATATTCTTTTGTCGCCTTGTTTCTATCTTTATTAATTTCGGAGTTATCAATCCACCCTTTTTTCACTATAGATATTTATAAGGCTTTTCATAGCGCATGCTGGTTCCGCGTGATTAATAGTATGAATGAAGTTGTGCCTAAATCGCGAGATTTCGTTTATTAATATTAAGATTAGGAAAAAGGCGAACTGTATTTTGAAGCATATCTTATTTTGACAATCATTAAGTAAAGAAAAAAGTTTAACTAATTTAATCTATTGTTTAATTGATACTTTATCGTTGTTTAGATTTTTATATGTGTTTTATTCAAAATTGTATTTTGATAGCAATTGTGTGAATAAATTTTGACTCCAGGATTTATCCCTTTTTCTGATGTCCCCTTAATCCGCGTGACAATCAAATTATAATATTAATAATGCTAGATTGATTTTGAACATGTGAGCGCATCAGCTGATCACGAAATGAATTTAGTGTCTCTAATTTTTCGTATGCGCACAGCACGATTGTCAGGTGGATGTTAAGTCTTCTTGTGTTTCATCTTCTTCTTGCACGCTGCCCAAGTGGCGCGACAGGGGAGAATTTTACGGGCGGCCAGAAAAGAAAAGAAATTTTCTGCGCCGGACGTAACAGCGCCCAACGTGGGGTCACTTGTAAAATTAAAGTAAATAAGATCTTTTTTTTTGCTTATTACTTTCGGCGGGCTCGGAAGGGCGAGAGATCTATCCCGTTGTACATGTCGAATTTTTATGTGTGCCATTTCTTTGTGTTATATTTCAGTGTGTTCTGATTTTTGGTGAGCGGATATTTGTGCTAATCTAATTTTTTTCAGAAAAGTGAAATTGTGCGTGACGCGGATTTTGTCCTTTTGCGTTCAGTATTTTCGGGCCCATGTAATTTCGGTGCCGATTATTAAGTGCTTGAGGAATTTGGTTTGTTGTCTAGGCTGTGCTGTTCGCCGACCGCGTGATTGCGGCGTGTTCGAGTCTCGCTATCTCTCTCTACTCCGGTGCTCCGCGTCGTGTTTACGTTCCCGCGTGTCGCCTTGAGAGCCTCTCCGTAGTCCGACTTTGCGTGAAAATTCTGACGCCTGTTGCTAACTGATACAGATCGGTTTGAATTTTATTTGTGATAATACGGGTCGCTTCAAGGTTTGTTGTCCCGAGTGGTCGTTTACTTGGCTTAGCGTTATTAGCGAAGGTCGTGGCGGAGGGTCCACAGCGAGCCCGCGTGTTCTTATATCCTTGAGGGATATTTTGTTACGTTTGAATAATAATTTCGAGATGTCGGAGGGACGAACGCGATACGGGTGGATTTGTAAGTTGACGGCGGGACAATTGCGGGAGTCGCAGCGGAGTCAGGAGAGCGAGGGCGAAGTTACTGTTTTACGCGACAGATTATTACGCTTCGAGCTTGGTATTCCGGTGGCGCCGATAGCCTCGACAAGCGCGGGGGAGGGCACGTCCACCCTATTACACCTGTCGCTTCCCGCGGACGTGCGGCCCGACAGCCCAGGGCGATTCGACGAAGACGACGTTGCCGAGCTGGAGCCCATCGCATATCCCCCCGCTCCCTTGCGCCCGTGATTTGCTCCCGTACTCGCCTAGACAAAATGTTGCTATGGATATGTACCACACGTTGCGTAGGTGGAATTTTTCGTTTTCGGGATCGCGCGGCAGTGACGCGGAAGCCTTTCTCGGTCGTATCGAGGAGGGTCGCACTCTATGTCCGATCGAGGATGCAGAATTATTTAAATGTTTGCCACCTTTTTTATCGGGACCCGTGCTATATTGGTTTAGGAATCGGCGCGCGGGATGGCGAACTTGGGAAGAATTCATAGCCGCGTGGCGTGCGCGTTTTGGTAGCCCGGACTTTCAGTTCGCGTTGCGGGATGAAATTTTGAGGCGCGTGCAGGAGGAACAGGAGCCGGTCGCGGAATATCTCACATGCATGCAATCTTTTTTTGAGCGTTTGAGTCCTCCGTGGACTGTCGTCAAGCAGCTTAATTACGCCCATCGTAACATGCAGCCGCACTTGCAGATGGCCGTGCGCCGCGATGAATTCCGTGACTTCGTGACCCTCGAAACACTAGCCATTCGCGTGGAGGCGAGCTGTGAGTCTCGCTCACGGTTCCGTAACCCCATGCCACCCGAAAAGTCTCTGTTTCCCGACTTGGCGTACAGGCCGCCGAAGAAGTCATCCCGCGTTCCCGACACCGTGACGGCGGAACTCGCCGCGTCTGGTCCGACGGGAAATACAAAAGCGAATAGACGAACTCGCGCGCCGGCGAGGGCCGGCGAGGGCCGCCGAGGCCTCGACGACAGCCGTCGTACCGGCTGCGGCCACCGCCGCGAATCCAGCGCGTGCTTCTACCATGCGTTGCTGGAATTGCGAGAAAATCGGGCACAGAGACTCGCCGCGTACACTATTATCGATGCGGGAAGAAAGACATCACGGTAAGGACTTGCCCGACGTGTACGGGAAACGCCGAGGCGAGTTGCTAGAGCGGGTTATCGCGACTCCTGCCGAATCGGTTGAGATCCGCGACATTGATTCTGTTGACGACGTTGAATACTTGAACTTAACGTTTCGCGCGCTAGAATTACCGCCGTTGCGATATTTCCGCATTTTTATCGGAGAATTCCCGTAATGGCGCTTGTCGACTCAGGGTCTAGCCGAACGATTTTTGGGGACGAAGGCATTAAAATCGTATGACAATTAGCGTTGCCGACGGCGGGCGCGCGCGGTCTCCGGATTCGCAACGCGAACGGACAAATAACGGAAATTAAAGAAGAAGTTTCACTTACGCTTTCGCTTCACGATTTACAGCGTGAGATTACCGTGTGCCTATTGCCGGCCCTTGCCGTTTCATGCATTGCAGGGATGGATTTTCTTTGCGCGTTCGTTATCGGATTGAATTTCGCGTCGCGGGGCTGGTATTTCGCGAACCGACCTTGGGAGCGTCGTTCCTTTGATCCTACCGATAATGGTAACGTTTGCGTTTGCTGTGGACTATCCGAGCTAACTCCCGACCAGAAAAATCAGTTGAAACAGTTTCTGGAAAACAAGATACCTGACGCGATTACCGATCCCGGTGTCACTTCTCTTACGGAGCATAGAATCGACGTTGGTCAAAACGCTCCTATTAAACAGCGTTGTTATTTAGTTTCACCTAAAGTGCAGGAAGCGATTCGCGGGGAGGTTGATAAAATGTTAACGGCCGGAATTATCGAGCCGTCGTTTAGTGAGTGGTCTAATCCGATCGTCATGGTACGGAAACCAAACGGAAAATATCGATTTTGTCTAGATTTTCGCAAAGTTAACAGCGTTTCAAAAAAGGACGCGTATCCATTACCAAATATGAATGGTATATTGGATAAATTAAGATCGGCGCGTTACATTTCTACGATTGATTTGAGCCAGGCGTACTTTCAAATACCCTTGGCGAATGGCCCCTTTAAAATTGCGAAAATTCTATCTCCCGTAGTGTACGAGTTATCAAACTTAGATAATTCAGGAGCGAGAAAAGTCCACATAAAAGACCTGAAACCGTACCATTGTGTCGATGAAAACTGATATTTTTGTGTTGTGTTGTTTTTTTCTTGTCCGTCTATGGAACCCCTTCAACACCGAAGATTACTATACGAACCTCCCGCACATCGTCCCGAAGGAAAATGCAGGGACCGTTTGTCGAGTTCCATCTCGCCGCGGCGCTGGTGGACATGAGGGTGCAAACCCCGCGTGCGGCCCGAATGTTGGAGCAGCCGTCGCGGCTGTCGTCCGAGAACTGTGGCGGTAGGAGCGGGCGGAACGGCGTGACACCGGGACCGACCCTCCCGAGCCGAAGGAAACGACGGAGAATGCGGCCCAGACTGACCCCGATCCGACCGCTCGGCGAGAGATCGGGACGCAAGCGGAGGCGGAAGACATCACCCCGTGGTGGAAAATGGCCGAGGAGGGACGAGACGGAGAGCGAGCACCAACGGGGAAGATGGAGCCAGCCAAGGGGGCCGATGGTATATGGACGGCGGGACACGGTCGGGAAGCCCCGGGAGACGGACGGCAGCCGCGACGGCTGCTGGAACTGTGGAGCGAAAGAACATCGGTATTCGAAGTGTCCCCGGGGCTAGAGGGGCGATTTCTGCTACCGCTGCGGCCGGCGCGGAACGAAGCAAGTGTCCCAACTGCGAACCGAAATGGCGTGACCAAGGGGGGCCCCAGGCTCCCGATAGAGTCCTCGAGCGGCGCCGCCGCTAGTTTTTTTTCTCTTTCCCCTCTTCTCTCTTTCTTTCCCTCTTTGACTTCTCGATTCCCTCTCAAGTCTCTCGGTATGAGGGACTAATAAAGCCTTAAAATATACCTTTATGATCTTTATTTATTGTGCGAGATTCCTTCCTTAAGAGCTCCGAAAAACTAATTTAAGAAGTACGGTAGCGAATAAGCGGGATCAGGGAGTGGCTTCAGATTTGTCAGGAAAATTTTGGTTCTTTGTTTCGTTTGTTCGTTCTCTTTCTTTCTATTTCTTTTGTCGTTTTGATTGGCTATGGCGGTGAAGGTCGCACGGGAAATGGGGAAATCGAGGCTTAGCGTCGACGGTGGAGCGGTGGATCGCGAGCAAGGATCAGAGTTCCGTTCGTAAGCATGAAGTTCAGAAGAATTCTCCGCCGTGTCGATCCTTCCTCTTTGGTGTTTGCGAGATCGTGGGTGGACCGCGGGGAAAAGGTATGTCTGCTCCACGAGATGGGCAGCGTGCTTTCCGGGTCTAGAAACCCCCATGTTATCTAGTGTCTTAGTGTCTGCGGGCGGCGGTGATAGCCGGACGCAGCTAGAAACTCCCCCCCCCCCCGATTTTTTTAATTCTTATTTTACGTTATAGTTCGGTATCGGTTCGGATTCGCGTATGGCGGGAAGAAATTGGTGGCTGTTCGTCAAAAGCCAAGACCTCCTCGGTCCTCTCCGGGGAGGGGGGAGTTGTGACGTGACAGCCGCAGGCTGCTGTCCGTCACAAGGGCCCTTACGCATTAACATCACGCCGGTCCTGCGTCCTCCCGCTCGGGAGTGGATGCAAAAGCGTGTTGTCTCGTGTTTTTGTGTGTGTAATGTCCCACGTACTGTCCGTTCGATTAATTATTAAGATTCACTTCTGCTAATTGTTATCGGATTCAGAAGCATACAAGATTTTATGGTTCTATTCTCAATATCTTACTGAAAAGTATTGGCCACGATCCAATTCGAGATTTCTGCAAAGCAGAATTTACGATAAAATCTCGTGAATGCGAAACATTGTTTTTGAATAAGACATTTCATGCAGAGATTTACTGTGATAATACCGATAATGTAGATTGCCCATATTTTAAGAGGGTTACAAAAATAGTAGCTGAATTGTTAGAAAAAACATATCATATTCATGTATGGGTTACAATCAAATATGAATACGCATGTTTCAATTCTAATATAATTTTTTTATATTGTATTTAGTGCTTCCACAGTATGCACAAAAGTTCCGTAAAGAATGGCAAAAGCAACCGGTTAGCTCGAATCGGCAACTACAGATCCTAAAAAAGCATACTGTAAATATTGCAAAGTTTTACTAAATGCAAAGTTAAGCGATTTGCTAAAACGTGCTCAAACTGGGAAACATGTGGTAGCTGCAAAATCCTTTTCTTCCAAACGACAACAAACCATCCCTTTCCAGTCAATTAACACTGTTACCAATAAACAGCGGAAAGAAGGACAATTTGCCTTGTATGTTGCGATACATACAGCAATATCAAGTATTGAACATCTGAGCGATCTCCACAAGGACACTTCTTTAAATATTAATATACACAGGACTAAATGCACATTTTAAAGAACATAATTGGGCCCTACTTTTATGAATTATTGGTAAAAAACGTTGGTCACAGTTATTACAGTATATTGATCGATGAATCTACCGATATTACAATCAGTAAGATGCTCGGAATTGTCATACGATATTACAGTAAAGATCATATGAAATTCGTCTCTAGTTTCCTGGGCTTGGTTCAATTTGACGATGGTACAGCTGATAGCATTGTATGTGCAATAAAAAAAATGTTAAGTGACGCAAAATTGAAATTAACAAATCTGCAAGGTATCAGCACTGACAACGTTTTGAAAATGGTTGGTATTAATTCAGGCGTCTATACGAAATTAAAAGAAGATATGCCGCACTTAATTTTGATCCGTTGTGTCTGCCACTCCCTACAACTTGCAGTCTCAAAGGCGACTGAGAAAACATTACCGCGTAATATTGAATTTTTAATAAAAGAAATATACAATTGGTTTGCTCATTCATCCACAAGGCAATTAAATTATGCCCAACTGTATAAACGACAATGAAGAACCCTTAAAAATATTACGAGTAGCTGACACAAGATTGTCAATTGAACCTGCGGTAAAAAGAATTTTGGATCAATGGCTTAGTTTAAAAACGCATTTTGAAATAAGCAGGCTAAACGATAATTGTTACACAGCTGAGTTATTATACTCGATGTACTCTGATAAAACAAACTTAGTATATCTCAGTTTTCTGCACCCTATACTAAACTTAGTACGAACCACAAACAAAAATTTTTAAAGTAAAAAAGCTGATCCCACGAAGCTGTTGTATGATCTCAAAAGGTTTTATTCCACCATCGCAAATAAAATTGTACTCTCGACAGCTAAAATTGATATATACAAAGACGATATTGAAAAACATTTAAATCCTTTGCCGACATTAGGTTTTGCATTTGAGTCTGCCTGTACAGAAAATGAGATAAGTGCTCAGGATAAGGCTAACTTAAAATCTCGATGCGTCTCTTTCTTAATAGCTCTGGCTAGAGAATTGAAAAATCGATTGCCGGAAAATATAAAAATCTTAGAACGAATGAATGCTTTGTCTGTGTCTGAACGTTTGAAACTAAATAAAACTTCCATTACATAACTGGTTTTAAATCACATCACAAAGGAAAATCGATCTATAATCAAAAATAATATAATAACAAGTCAATATATCGAGCCAAGACAAATCTTCCTAATACAATATAATTTATTAAATAAACATTATATAATTATAACCGCGACTAAAAACCAGCTGTGTTAAAAAATGTTAAAATGTTTCGACTATATTAGTCCTCTTCAGTCATAATAAATTACCAATATGTATGAACTTAAATATAAATGAAATAACGCAACTGAAAATATAATTAAACGGTTTAAAAAATGATGACCATTGAATAACCATAAAACAACGCATTTCTTATCAAAATGTAACATAACAAATAAAAACGTGAACCAATAAATAGTACAATTAAATGAATAATAAAATGGAAAATGATAAAATTTTTCCGCAAGTCGGTCTTTATATTAAAAGGACAGAATAGATATTCAATTAGTCTTGTCGATAAATCTAAAAGGTCAAAAAAGGTCAAAACTATGGAGAACGTGTTATGAATAACAAGAAACTGATACGCGTATTACAAAAAACTATAAACTTATATATGTTGATTCAGATATTAAAACACAATATTAAAACGAGCAACAATCACACAAAGTATTCAACAAAGCGTTAAAGACAAGTGTAATGTTCGGCAGTCAGAGGCAGAATGAGCGAAACTTATTTTCCGTTAGTCATTTTCGACAAACTGTCAAATAAACAATAATAAGAATTGTCAAGACACTCCGTGTCCTTGTGTAAATTGATGCCTTTAACTTGCTCCTTAATATAGATCATTTCTGAAATTAACTTTTTTTGGTATCTTGATTCAAAATCTAATATCTTGACGTTATTCCAGTCAAACACGTGGTTATTTTTTAGCATGTGTTTCGTTACCACGGAATGTCTCGCCTATTCCAATTTAAAATTATTCTCATGTTCTTTAATTCTGGTATTTAAATGTCTTTTTATCTGTCCTACATATAACGCGCTACAATTTTTACAGCATATGTTGGGGGGAGTGTGCGGGGGCCGAGCGGGAACCGTTGTTCCCCCAGGAGCGTAATTTGTCGAGGGTGAGCCTCTTTGGGTAGGAATCGCGATGAAAAGGAAGGCGCCAGTGTATGGATATGTATATATCTATATTTTTACAACTAATGCTTACATGTTAGGTATATAAATTCCTTCTTTTAATTCTCCGCCCCCTTTCTCGCTTTCGGAGGCGGTGTTCCTCGGAGAGGCTTGAGGAGCCTCTGGTAAGTCTCCGTTGACCGAGGGGTCGCTTTGGCGGAGAGGACTAATTTCGGGAGCGAACCGACGAAGACTTCGTCGCTCGTGATACGGGGCTTCTGCCGCAGGGGTGGACGGACCTGGCGGTCCACCCTTATGGGCCGTGTGGGAGCCCGGATAGGGGCAGTATCCGTCCCCGGGGGCAGCCGGGGCGGCGGGCGCTTGAAGGGAGCGGGGATCGGTGGTGGCGTGACGCGGCAGGGCGGCGCTGGGGGTACTGGCTGGGGGTTGGAAGACGGCCGTGGAGGGCCCAACTCAAACGGCCCCGGAGATCCGTGCCGTCTCGGGGAGCCTTCGGGGGGCGGCGGTCGATCAAAAACTCGCGGGTCGAATATTCTAGCCTCAATAAGCCACTTCAGTCTCTTGATCTGCCGCTTCCTTTCCCCTCGGCGAGAGCGCGGCATGATGTTCTACAGTCAAGTCGTAAGCATGGTTTATTAGGGAGCCCATGGTTATACGAGAGACACGTGTCAAGTAGATATTTTAATAAATGAGTGTGGCTAGAATTGATTGATTCGTGACTGAGGCTATGTATATACATAGATTGTGGTGTTCTTCCCGTTCAGATCCCTCTCTCTCTCTGTTAACATTTTTGGTTAATTGAGAGAAAAGAAAGAAAAAAGGAAAAAAGGGGGGGGTCGTGTAAGCTTTACTAAGCGTTTTAATCGGCGTAACTTTGCTGGGTCAGATGAGAAATCGAGTCGATCTGTCTAGATTATAGTTGAAGGAGTCCGCGGAGATAAAGCGCCCTAATAGGCGAGCCCATTGCCCATGGAGTGAATAGAGGAGTGTGGGGGGTAAGCGCCCTAGTGGGCAGCCCGCACCATCCCACGGAGTAAAGAAATATGAGCGAGAGATCGACTCGGGTTCTCTTTCTACCCGTCTTATATTTTTTACATGGACGCCTATATACTGTAGTACGCGGACCGAGAGCACGTGAACAGAGGAAGGGAGAGATAGAGAAGAGAAGATTGGTAGCTATTGCCACTATTCGCCCCACACAGCACACTTTATCCTAGGGATGTCCCTGGGATGTCATTTTGGGATATCGCAATATCGTTGGATATCCGTGGACCGTCTGCGATATCCGAGGGATATCCAATGCACAAATGTCCACCGATTTGACATCCTGTAGATATCTCAAACGATATCCAGAGGATGTCCAAGGGATTTCCTGAGATATCGTAATATACCCTAGTGAAAAAATTTGTCAGAATTAAAAAAATTTTTTTCAGGATTTCTGATAAATGTTTCGATTTTTTATAATTGAAACGTTTCTCGGAAAAACTTTAAAAATAAAAAATTTTGATTAATTTAAGAAATTTTTGAATATTTCTACACTGAGAAAAATGGTTTTATTATAATAATAAAACGGTTCTGGTTGAGCGTATTCTTATTAAACGAAACAGAATTTCTGATTATCATAACAAGATTTTACAGCTTATAACTACACCGTTTGGTTAACTGTACTATAAGGATTTGATTAAGTTTTTCTTGTTGAATCTACAAAACTTCTTGTTGAATCTACAAAATAATACAAAACTTCTTGTTATATTTACAAAAATAGCGATAATGCTGGCGCCTTCGTTCTCGCAGCGCAAGTCGGTGCATGCCAATCTCGCGCAAACCAACGCGGTATTGATGAGATACTAATATCACGCGGTACCCATAAGGTAGCTTTTATATTTGTTTCGTGTATCTTACAATCGTGTATTTACATTATTCTGTTCAACGGCATGGCGGACGAAAAAACGTCTTCTCTTCTGCGCGAATGGAATTTCGACAGCTATATAGAGATTTTTAGAGGTTAGTAAAATATATGTAAAATATATGCAGTGTACTTTAAACCAAGATATATTGTTATTATTTTAAAAACTCTATCCGAACTCGTTTTTTAACCAAAAAATTGTGTTAACCTAATAAAACAATATAATAAGATTAACAAGAAATTTTTGTAGAGTTTTGTCTGTGGAGATGGGTGTCTGTGACTGAGAGCGCCCTATGGGCTACCCTGTGGTACACCGTTTAGTGGAAGGACGACATAGGGGGTGAAAAGCGCCTTAACACAGATTAATAGACAGATAGCCAAAGGTCCCGGTTTAGGCGTGCCACCATTTTGGTGCTTTAGAGTTTGCCCCTTACCGACAGATTTTGCTCCTGGTTTGAGTCCGGGCTAAACTGAGTTTGCCCCTAATTCGAATCCATACTAAACTCCGCCACAGACTTTGTCCCTGGTTCGAGTCCGGGCTAAACTGAGTTTGCCCTTAGTTCGAATCCGTGTTAAACTCAACAGACTTTGTCCTCTTGGTCTTTAATAATTATAAGCCAGTTGTTAACAAATATTTTCATTTTTTCTGATTTATATGTATAATATACGTTGTACATAACGTGTAATATATGAAGATGATAATAGCGAGTCAGGCGAATTATATATGATAAAAATGTAATTATATTGTTAATATTAATGTTTTACAATAAAAATTTTATAAACAAATGTTATTATATATATATTATAATAATAAATATTTTTTTGTACTATTCTGTAAAAATTTATATGAATCCCAGTGAACACAGTAATATAGCAGCAGTGTAACAGCAATGTAACCGAATATAACAGGTTACGTTACTCTGAAATTACACGTAACTTACATGTAAGTTACAATTTCCGACTCAGCAATATAACATGTTATAATTACATGTTATCTAACCGTTACACAGCAGTTACAAAAAAAAAATAAAATAAAATACAAATTTCATTTTTAAAAAATTATTTTTATCAACAGCACATACTACATTTAGAATAAATTTTTATTAATTAATTAAATTTAAATTATGTTATTTTTTATTTTATTCTTACTTGCCGCTGCTAGGTTTGAACCCGGGATCTTAGGATGACGAACCTTGTACTCTACCTGCTACGCCAATTTGACTCATCGATATGGGTACTTGTTATTGTCTACATATACCTATATGTTATAAACTGACGCAACTATATTATTTTTTATAAAAGCAATTAAATTTTGCAAAACATATTAAAAATAAATAGCATTAATTTATTTACTTATTAATTTTATTGTTAAATTTATCTTTTTCCATAACCTTAATAATTTGATGGAAATTGCGATCTATTTAGCACTAATCTTTGAAGCGTTCAAATGATTAATTAGATGGTTAACTATATAGATCGTAATTCTAAGAAAAATTGAATAGTATACATTTATTATTTTGTTTTTGTTCAGCACATGATGAATTTAGATTTTGTGCATTTTTTGTGCGCAGTAATTGTAGACAAACCGTTATTTTAAAAAACATTATCTTTATAATAATTTTTTTTATTATCAAATAGATCTGTCATTTAGGATGTTATAAAATGTTGTCTGATTTCTGAGTCAACTACGACGCATCGTTCCGTAATAACATTGATACGAACGTGTTATGTTACGATTATACAATTTTTGTTGAATAACTGTAACGCCAAAACGATGTATAACAGCTATATCACTTGCGTATAACAAATATTACGTAACAGGTTATTTCCATGTTATATAGCACCTACATATCACAAGAATAACAATGTTAAATTACATGTAACTTCCATGTTATATTGCCGCTATAAAATGTGTTCACTGGGATAAAAGTTACAAATAAAAAACGTTTATTGTTATTTTTATATAATTTACATTTTTATATTAATATATAACCAAAATATTTTTATTAATATTTTTATTAACTTAATATGTTGTATGCCAGCAATAACGAATTTGTAAATAAATAAAAAATTATAAAGGAATTGTTTATTTATTAATCATATATAATATATATATGGGTCATTCCACGTTAACTGGATCAACACCTTTGCGACCAAAATTCAGAGCACTGGAAAATATGTTAAGATCTTAAAAAATTTGTACATACATTTAGTTTTGAAAGCAACATTGCCCTTTGAAAAATCTAATACAAGATTGTTCTAATACAGCACTTACAAATTAGTAATTTATTTTACAGATATAAATTTGTGAAAAAAAGTTAGTTATCGAATATTAATTTTGTCTCTAGTCGAACATTTTTTACGCCTCGTTTTTGCCTTTGTTTTGTATTAGAATTTTTATTTTAAAAAATTCTAAAAAATCTGCCGTAAAAAGAATATGATAGCATTTTTAAATATCCTGTACAAAAGATGAAGAAAGACTTCGTTTTTTAAATATAATTATAATTTAACTAAATGATTCAATTCAACAAATCCATTTAATTATAAATGATCAATGTATGTTCGAGATATTCTAAATACATATAAATAGTTGTACAATAAGTGTTCCTAAAGATTAGAATAGATTTGAATAAGATGGTTGAAAGCGGGAATTAACTCCGCTAACAAATAAAACACGGAAATCTCATTGTTTTCGTTTGTTTTCGCTCTACCGCTCAACGAGTGCTTGCTCATACACGTGCGTTCATCGGCGTGTAATCACATCGACTGTCTCAGTGGTGCTAGGCTTTAGTGATTTTCAGTATCTTGCGATTTTTTGCAGTTACTGGAAAGTCTTTTAATTTAGAACGTAAATTTGTTACAAGTTACAGTTGTGAGTTCACTGTGAGAAAAGTCACAAGATTAGAAGAAATTCGTAGAGATTTCTCTACATTTTTCTGCTCGCGGCAGGGGAGGGGAGGTTTGTTTTTATTAAGATATTTTTCGTGAATCAAAATGGATAGTGATAGTGTAAGAAACATTACGGTATTCGACAGATGTGTATATAAAAATTGTAATAATGTGAAATCAGATAATTGTAAATTGTTTCGTTTTTCGCAAAAGACTGATAAAAGATTTGACATTTGGATAAGAAACTGCGGTAAGTAAAAAATCTGTAAAATACCAAAAATAACAATAATAATTAATATATTTTAATAATTAATCTAATAAATAATTAACCAATTTATATCATGTTTGGTGTTACTTTAATCGTAAAAATCTTATCAATCCATTAAAATTATTTTCGGACAGAAAATGTTAAATGTAAAAATTTCATTTTTTGTGACAAAAGGAAATATGATGCGAAAGACTGGAGATAAAGTGAGCCTCGCGAACGACTCTTTAATGTTGGTTATCTTGCTTGCTTCTTACTCGTTCTTTCAGCATCAAAGATTTTTTAAGAGCTCCGTTATTTATAAAATATAAAAATTGAATTTAATATAAACTAAAACTTTTACTTCGCATTTTATTGATTTAAAAATAATTTTGATGGATTAATCACATTTTTGCGATTAAAATGACATCAAACATGATATAAATCGGATAATTTTGACTGATTGTGAGATAAAAAAATTTGTGAGTAAAAATTGTGAGTAAAAAAATTTATTTAATCAAACAATTAAGTTATTATTGAACAATGTGTCATATTTAATCTCACTTTAATCACAAACATCTCATTAATTGTAAAGTTGTTTATTCAATAAGATACAAAAAGATATTAGAAAATTTTCAGAAATTAACTAATCAGCACAATGAAATTTTTCATGAAATATAATCAATACTCAGGGCAAAACTAAAAAAATATAGTGAAAAATTGATGAATGCATTACATCCATATATAAACGTGTCCATATTATTTCTATTTATTTTTATGATATTATAAAATAAATTAATTAAAAGGACACATCTTTCTTTTTTTATTTATAAATTGTTTATTTATAAACAGCTTTTTTTGTCATAATTTACGATTGCCTATGATCTCCTTAAAGTTTTACACAATGTGATTGTAAATGCGAAATGTTTTTTCCAGTGTACACTAACAAGGGAACCTCGCGAACTCGAAAATTCTGATTTTAATGAAACTTGGCATAAATGTAGAGGGGGTAAATACATGAATTGAGAAATTTATCGTAGCTGCCCATAAACGGTTTAAAGGGGTGAAACCACCCTTCAAAAATTGAGACATTTTTCGTTTTCTTGATATATCTCGTAAACTAAACAAAATATTAAAAAATGTCTTATAAAAAAGTTTTACAATAAAAGTACTTCTATCTAACTACAGTAATTAAATTTAAAAAAATTTTTTTTTTAAACAATTGTTTTTTATAATTAAACAAAATTTTTTTTTAATTTTATTAATGTAGTTAGATAGAGATATTGTTACCATAAAACTTTTGTATAAAACATTTTTTGATATCTCCAATAATTTTCGAGATATATCGGAAAAAGCAAAAATCTGCTCTACACTATGCACTGAAAAAAGCATAAGAGATAGCACCGCGACGGAGAGCGTTAAAAAATATTTTAAAGAAATTTTTTATTAAGGTTTATTTATGATATTGAATATAATATAAGATACTAAAAATATAATAAAATAAAGTAATATCAAATAATAATATTTTGTATAATATAATAATATGTAATAATATAATATAATAATGTCGCACGTGCATGCATGCTGATGTGAGTGAGAGAGAAAGAGTAAATAATATTAATATAATATAGTAATATAATAATATAATATAATATAAAATATTTATATCCAGACTTCTTGGTCCAGATCCATTAAAGAAGATTTCTGGGATATTCCTAAAAGCCTATTAAAGAAGCTTAAAAAACTTCGATTCCTACTTCTACCAAATTGTCAAGTAAAAAAAAGAAACGATCTTCGATCTAGATCAAAATTAATGTAATCTATGATCTAGATCAAATGTATGAAAAATGATCTGTGATCTGATCTAGATTTAATATTTTGATAAAGATCTTGATCTGATTTAGATTATTTATTTAATGATCTATTACAACACTGGAATTAAGTAATGCGATATTTTTCATTATGCATTACTTTTGAAATAAGTAATGCGATTTTTTTCATTACGTATTATTGTTTTAATAACACAGGCACACAAAAAAAAGTGGTTGGTCCGGCGGACTAGACTAGTCAATCCTTATGTATTTCGACCCGCTGAATCCGAATCTAAGGTCAGAATTGCAAAGTTAGCTCGCATTTTCTAACCACAAAAAAAATTCTTTTTTAATTACACAGGCACACAAAAAAAGAGTGGTTGGTCCGGCGGACTAGACTAGTCAATCCTTATGTATTTCGATCCGCTGAATCCGAATCTAAGATCAGAATTGTAAAGTTAGCTCGCATTTTCTAACCTAAAAAAATTTTTTTTTTAAATATTGGTCCGGTGGGCCAGACTAATCAATCCTTATGTATTTTAACCCGCTGAATCCGAATCCAAGGTTAGAATTGCAAAGTTAGCTCGCATTTCCTAACCTAAAAAAAATTTTTTTTAAGGTTAGGAAAAAATAAGTTAATTCAGCAATTCTGACTTTGGATTTGGATTCAGCGGGTCAAAATACATAAGGATAGACTAGTCTGGTCCGCCGGACCAACATTTAAAAAAAATTTTTTTTGAGGTTAGGAAAAAATAAGCCAATTCAGCAATTCTGACCTTGGATTTGGATTCAGCGGGGCAAAATACATATTAAGAATAAACTAGTCTGGTTTGCCGGACCAACATTTAAAAAAAAAATTTTTTTTTTAAGGTTAGAAAATGCGAGCTAACTTTGCAATTCTGACCTTGGATTCGGATTCAGCGGGTCAAAATACATAAGAATTGACTAGTCTGGCCCACCAGACCAATATTAAAAAAAAATTTTTTTTTTAGATTAGAAAATACGAGCTTACTTTGCAATTCTGACTTTAGATTCGGATTCAGCGAGTCGAAATACACAAGGATTGACTAGTCTAGTCCGCCGAACCAACCACTTTTTTTTGTGTGACTGTGTAATTAATGAGTAAAGAAATAATTACTTATTAAAAAATTAATAAATAATGCATTATTTTTTAATTTGCATTCTCATTACCCTGATTCAAAGTATATTGTTGTTCAATGTATAATGCCACACTAAAATATGTTAATTTTGTATCTAGACATGGATATATCTCTATAACATCCACATGGATTTATCAATATAAGAAAAAGATTTTGGACGCGATACTTTTGCAAGATCGACAGAGAGCGAAATAATGCCTTAATTGACAAATCATATGGCCGATTTGGATTGGCAGATGTCATCGATCTGCGTCGACTCTTTGGCATGTCACCGCTAATGGATCCGGATCAAGAAGTCTGGATATAAATATTTTATATTATATTACATTATTATATTACTATATTATATTAATATTATTTACGCTTTCTCTCACTCACATCAGCATGCATTCACGTGCGACATTATTATATTATATTATTATTATATTATTATTATATATTATTATATATTATTATTATATTATTATTATATATGATTATTATATATTATTATATTATACAAAATATTATTATTTTATATTACTTTATTTTATTATATTTTTAGTATCTTATATTATATTCAATATCATAAATAAACTTTAATAAAAAATTTCTTTAAAATATTTTTTAACGCTCTCCGTCGCGGTGCTATCGCATTCTCTCATGCTTTTTTCAGTGCATAGTGTAGAGCAGATTTTTGCTTTTTCCGATATATCTCGAAAAGTATTGGAGATATCAAAAAATGTTTTATACAAAAGTTTTATGGTAACAATATCTCTATCTAACTACATTAATAAAATTTTGAAAAAAATTTTTTTTCAAAAATTAAAAAACAATTGTTTAAAAAAAAATTTTTTTTTTAATTTAATTACTGTAGTTAGATAGAAGTACTTTTATTGTAAAACTTTTGTATAAGACATTTTTAAATATTTTGTTTAGTTTACGAGATATATCGAGAAAACGAAAAATGTCTCAATCTTTGAAGGGTGGTTTCACCCCTTTAAACTGTTTATGGGCAGCTACGATAAATTTCTAAATTCATGTATTTACCCCCTCTACATTTATGCCAAGTTTCATTAAAATCAGAATTTTCGAGTTCGCGAGGTTCCCTTGTAAGTTGTACATTCAGTAATGTTTAAATAAATTTATATTAAAACAGGTAATGAAAAGTTGCTCAAATGGTCCTCGACATCAATTCAGAAAGCAGGATTATGCGCGAATCATTTTAATAAAGAAGATTTTATTAACCCTACGAGGTTACATCTTAGAAAAAATCCCATACCATGGCTTTCAACAAATAATGAAAATTTATCTGTCATTTGCGTTGAAGACAATAATAACAGTATTGCAGAAGGAGCTAGAATTATTGAAGAAAGTATACAGGACAATGTTATTGACTATTCACAATTAGATAATCAAGATTGCACTCCGATGGAAATCGATCACACCGACTTTCAAGTAGACATTGCAGAAACTACCAGAAACAATGAAGTCGCAATAACAATAACAAATAAAAAATGTTATCCTTCTGGAAAAGAACTTTTTTGCAATTTTTGAACTAATTTATCGGACGACGAGGAATGGCTCAATAAAGAAAATCAATGTCAATTATTTGTTGATAATTACTTTCAAAAAGAAGTGGAAATAAAAACAAATATGCAAGAAAAACGAAAAGAAAAAATGCAAAAAAAGTTAACCTATCAACAAATATATAAAGAAGATGAAATCGGTGAAATCGAAAAATTAAAAAAAGAGAATTTGAAATTAAAAAAGCTTCTTGAGCAAAGAAGAAAAAAACAAAAAGTTATCACTGCTATGTTGCAACGTCATAATTCTGAAATTCAAAAAAGAAGAAATGTTTGCAAACATAGTATCAATACATTTTTGGATGAAAAGAAGTGTACAAAGGCATTTGCAAGAACAATGATAAAACTTCAACTACACAAAGGAAGGTCAGATTACAGAAAAGAAGAAAAAAATCTTGCGAAACAAATGTTTTATTATTCGGCAAGTGGATATTCACGGATGAGAAAGGCTGGATTAAATCTCCCATCAGTATCTTCTGTAAGAAATTGGATTTCTGAAACAGAAATTCGACCAGGATTCTGCAAGGAAATATTTTCCAAAATTCAAGAAAATTTGTCTAAACTACCACCTTCTCAGACAGTTTGTTGTTTAAAATTTGATGAGATGTCGATAAAAAAATTTGAAGAATATAGTCGAAAATATGATCTTATTGAAGGATTAATAGATCTCGGACCTCTAGGACGAAGCAATGAATCAGCGGAAAATATTTTACTATTTTGCCTTAATAGTATTAACGCAGAAAATCCTTGGCGCCAAATAGTAGCATACTTTTTAACAGGAAAAAATTCATCACATAAGGAGATTGTGCAACTCACCGAAATATGTTTGGAAAAATTAAAACATGTAGGGGCAAATGTAAAATTGATTATATGCGATCAAGGTGAACCAAACATGAAAGCTTTTAGTAATTGGAATATTTCACCACATGAGCCATTTTTTTCATTAAACAATGAAACTTATATTGCTTCTTTCGATTGGCCACATCTTATCAAGCGATTGATTAGCCAATTAAGATCGCATAAGTATATTTATATAAACGGAGAAATAATTATGTCTTTTTACGACTTATTTGCAACGTGGGAATTTGACAGAACATTAAGTACTTCTAATTTATAGGGCCACATTACCTACGCGCACTTTTATCCTAACAATTTTGAAGCCATGAATGTAAAAAAGGCTTTTCAAATGTTAAGTGCAAGATTTGCTGCATCAATATCAACAGCAGGCCAAAGTAACGTATTAAAAAGTACTTCATGGAAAGCATCTGTAGAGTTTGTTAATAAAATGAATAAAATAATAGATGCTATGAACGTATATCATTTTAGTGATTGGAAAGGAGAAAAAGGACCACTATCAGAAAATAACATAATAGTTGAAGAATTATTAACATCTTTCATTGAATGGTGTTCAAAATGGAGTACTTCCCCCAATAAGATGTCAAGACCTCTGTGCTTTGATGGAATGATTATGACTGTGCGAGCAGTTTTATCAACGTATCGTTCCATCAAACAATTCTATCCAGACTTCAAGCTCGCCACTGTATTGTGTAATCAGGATTTCGTGGAACATACATTCGGAAAAATTAGAGGACGCGGATTCAATCGCAATCCTACCGCGAGGATGGTACGATTAACCTTACGCCATATTTTAGCAAGTGAGCGTATTTACGGAAGCGATAGAGGCAACACAATTTGTTCAGAAATATCTTCTTTAACGGAAGGTACATCGGTAATTAATAATGAAATGGAAGCTAATAATATTTCATTACAAGATAAACTTGCTTTTCCAATAGAAATGGATGACGACGATGATAATCTCATTGTGACAGCTTTTGACAATTTTATTAAATATTCAGAACAAAACTATTCCGATAACATAATAAATATGATCGACAAGAATAATTCAGGAACGTATGAAGAAAACGCTATTGCATATTTCGCAGAATATGTTGCTCGCCACGGTTACGAAAATACTAAATGCGAGAATTGCCATGAGACAAATTTGAAAAACCGATGGAAGGATTAAACGATAGTGAAATCTATATTCAGTTACGTGAATATAAACACGAAGACGAAGGTGAACCTGAAGTTGAATGGCTATCAAGGCCAACGGAGACATTTTTAAATATTATCGCTCTTCAACTTGAAGCATTAAATTTATATTACAAGAAGTATTGGCATTTAAAAAATATAAAAAAAAAAGCTTCTTGAAAATTGCATAGAACATGTCCAACGTATTAATAAAGATTGGTTCGATCAGAACAACGAATGTTACTCACATAGAATCGAAATGTTGGATTTTATGTTAAGAGTCAAAATATATGCAATTACAAAAGAAAATAACAATAAACGAAGAGAAGGAACAAATAGAAAAATAAAGACAAAAAGTCAAAAACTTAAAAATATAAAACACATGTAAAATTTAAATGAAAGCAATGAAAAAAGCAATCAATTATAAAGAAAAGCCACATATTACAATTACAAAAAAAAAACAGAAACAAATAAGTAATTAGAAACATTCTACAGCAAATATAGATGTAAATTCATAAATGTGAAGAAAACTACATAGTAAGCATTGATAATGTTTGAAAGTATTGTTAAAATTTTTATTACAGTTTCTAATATTATTTTTTAATTGATAATTTAAAAATTTTTGAACTATATTATTTAACAATTTTGATCTTTCAGACATTAGTCGCGCGTAAAGTCGTGAACTGCTATTTATACTATGTAATTTAAATTATTATAAAAAATACTTGCATAATAAGCATTGATTATATCTGAAGATTTGTATGTTACTATAGAAATTTAATTGTTTTGTAAATTAAAATAAACTGTATTATTTATGTATTTTAAAACGACAATCGGGGTATGCTTCAGATATAAGTCGCGCTATTGCGTGAACTGCTGTATGTGTTATGCAAATAATTAATAAAAGATTATAAAATAAAGTTGCATATTGTGCATTGATAACAAATGAAGGATATCTAAAATTTATATTTGTGGAATAATTTCAAACATAAACATTATATTTTAATAAACATTTTAATTTAAGGATACATTTTTATGCTACTTATAAACTTTTTTGTTAATAAAGTTTAATAATAATAAACTTTTAAAACAAATTGAAAAGTGCAAAGAATAATACGTAGTAATAATATGTAATTATTTATTTATTTATCTTTGCAGTAAAAATAATTTTATAAATAGATAATAAATATAAATAATAATTATACATTTCAATTATATATCTTACGAAAATATATCCTTCAAATGTTAGTCGCGCAATAATGACGTGAACTGCACTATTTATAATAACTTTATACGCACGTAGAGAAATATACGTATAAAATGTTTCTATTAATATATTAATTAAGATTTAATTTCTATTTTTAAAACATTTTACTCTCTAAATTTCTTAAAGTGAAAATACTGCCATTCCAATTTTTCGAGTAATTTTTCACGTTAAGAAATTTAGAGAGTACGCTAAATAATATAAAATCTACAATTGTAAATCACGTAATCAATAAAATTAGTAATATTGTACATAAATATTTTTAATTGATAAATTTTTTAATTTTCTTCTCTTTCTTCCTCCTTCCTCCTTCTCTCTATTTCTACCTCTGTCTATTTTTTATCTTTATCTATTTTTTGTATGTAAGTTCATATTGTTGAGCGCGGTCACAGACGTAAATAAGAAACACTACATTTTAAGTAATTCAATAGATTTTATTAATTATAAACATTAGCGTTTTACAGAAACATCCGACTTAGAGCGAGACCGAGATTAAACTCCTTGTTTATTTGCGCTGTCAAGCTCATGACAGCTATAACGCTCTTCTCAAAAATCAATATATTGATCGGCCAGGACAGCTGACCGATCTAACGAGCGCAACAATATGTATCCCAGCAAACACAAAGTTACATGTAACGTTCCTGTTAGTTGTAATTTCCCACTCAACAATGTAATTGTAATATAACACACGTGTTATATTACAATTACATTGTTGAGTGGGAAATTACAACTAACAAGCACGTTACATGTAACTTTGTGTTTGCTGGGATGTATGAGTTCACGTGTATGATTGTATATGAGTGCTTCCTATGTGCGTAAAGAAAAAAAATATCAGAAGGCGGCATTACAAAAGTGTCGCGGCGGCGCGTCATAGCGGCGCGGCGGCGTGACGACGCGACGACTCAAAATCTCTTTGCGGCAAAGAACAAAGCTTTCGCCATACGTTAACCGGTTTTCGCGATTTGACAAAACATTATCATAGAAAAGTGGAGGAAAGGATCAGCAGAAAAATTGTGGCATTTGGTTCTTGGCAGTCACACGGTGCACATCAAGAAGAGACGCCAGACCGCTAATATGGATAAAAAAGGTTAATTTTAAAATATCTTTATACTTTTTTAGTTTATAAAATTATAAGTGTAAAGTAAATATATTACAAAAATACATAAAACTTTTATAGCAAGTGAAAAAAGAAGTCAGTTATGGCGATCACGTCAAAAAACAAAAAAAAAGACGGCGAGAAAAACAACTAAATTTTCTTGCAAATATAGATCAGGGATAATCAGGACAATGAAGATAATCAAGAAAATCAGGAGAATCAGGAGAATCAGAAGAACGTAAATGTAAAAAATCGAGAATAATTTTGAAAGAAAGTAAACTTGCAAGCAATGTACATAACATTGAGCAGGCAGCAGGATCAGCCACGGTGCAGGCACAGCAAAATATAGAGGTAACATATTAAAAAATTTATATTTAAAAAATCATACACATACATACACACATACAATATTGAGTAGCATGTAACAAACATGATTCTCTATACACGATGTTATATACATATTTATAATCAAATATATATATATTTTATTTAAAAAATAAATAATATATCAAAAAAAGACAAAGTGCACATAACAATTTTATACATGTAAGCATATTCGGATGTATGCATATATGTATATGTATGTATGTATGCATGCGTACACATACGCACACTTGATGTATACATCGATGCGTGCGTGAAATAAAAATTGTTTATTTCAAAGAAGAAAAGAAAGACAAATTAGTTTATCCTTAGATAAGGATATGTAGGTTATATAAAGTGTAATCTGGTTTTTTAATAATGGAAATCTATATTTTCTATTTTATTATTTTTTATTTTATTTAAATATCCTGATTTTTATTTAGCTAATATTTTTTCTAATATTCAAGAAAAATTACATAATTTTTTCAATATTAATCCTTAACGTTCACAAGTAGTTATTTAGACCTCAATCACTTAAATGCTTACTGTAATGAAGAAGATTGTTTTAACTTGAAAAAATTACTGGATAATCTTTGAACATCCTTTTTAAGATGCAATTGGTTTTATTCATGAAACTTGATGTCAAGTAATGAGACTCTGATGAAGTGCGAATGTTAAAGGTTAAAGTTTATGCCCAGACAGCACACGGATATCCGTACGACATCCATAAAACGTCCTTAATATTGAGGATATTGAAGATATCCACAGGACATCCGTTTTACGTCCTTTGGACATTCTATGGATGTCCATGGAATATTGGTTTATGAAACTGGTGGACATGCTATATCCGTAAAATATGTCCGATGGACGTCCTATGGACGTTCTATGGACGTGATAAAAAGCGGTATTTAAAATTAAATTTTACATTAAATAAAAGGGTAAAAACAGAATAAAATATATAAATATAAATATTTATTTTAGAAATTATATTATTCTTTCGATAGATTATACATTAAACAATTTTAATTAAATAAGTATCATACGTATAATATTAATTAAACAATCAGCTTAAAGTATTTTGTAATTATCACACACACATATATATATATATATAGTGTGTATCCATTGTTTAACGATTACAGTGGAACAAATATTCTTTATATTGCAGACAATGACTGCAGCATGCGAGTGATCTCGTCTAGGCAACAAATGATTGTAACTCGTCAACTATAACAGAAATTAAATTTTATGTTTATACACACACACACACACACATATATATATATATATATATATATATATACATATATACATAGGCTACAGAGTAGACTGTATAAAATCTTATTGTGTACCATTGGCTTTGCCTCTACCTGGTTGATCAATTCGCCAATATATTCCATCACAAACTCGTCTTTAACGAAAATGATGGTGATCGGTCGGCCGACGCTTGCTTGCTCGTAGGCTCTAATTGTTCCCGTTGCTGCAATCTCTAATCTCGTTGCTGTTCTTTATCGAGACCTTCGTCGTAATCCGCGTACACTTCGCCGTCGTCTATTACCATCTGTAATTATACGTCTAGAATTCGTCGCTGCTACCGTGTACACGTAACCGTTCTGTTTACGTACGTAGGTCAGAGCCTACGAGCAAGCGAGCGTCGGCCAAGCATCTATCATCATTTTCGTTAAAGGAGAATTTGTGGTGGAATATATTAGCGAATTGATCAATCAGGCAGAGGCAAAGCTAACGGCACACAATGAGATTCTTTGCTGCTCTCGTAACTTATAATTTCTGAAAATTTTTAGGATTCTTACCTGACTGTGTAAAACATGCCGATAACCAACGAAAACCTAACCACTACTACGGCCATATTGCTTTTTAGTTCACTTGTGCATGCAGATGGTGTTGGCAGAGCGAGTACAAATAAGGATAGCATATGGACATACAAAGTGGTCCATTTTAGGATATCCCTTCAATGTCCACAAATGTATATCCTATGGATATCCTTATAAGGTCCATGGACATCAGGACAAGAAATGGACATAAAACGGATATCCATAGGATATCCTGTGCTGTCTGGGTGATATGCAATTGACTAGTCTCAAAAAATTGAATATTTACATTTTACATAAAACAATATCAATTTTGTCTATTCAGTTATCGATTACATAAATCTCTATACTTTTAAAAACTTTGTTTCTGTTATTAGCAACCAGTACCAAATCTTCAAGAAATCTACGAGGAATTGCAACATTTACGAAATTTATATGCTGCCGAACATGATCCTCGAATACAAAATATTGAGCGCAGAATGAATAGATTCCATATAGATGAGCAAAGGAGAGGCCGTGGAGGAGGACGTGGACGAGGACGCGGTCGAGGAAGAGGTCGTGGCCGAGGAAGAGTATCTTATACACATATACATAAAGGGAACGTGTATATAATAAATAAATAAAACATTATAATAAAACATAATAAAACATAATAAAACATTTTAATAAAACATAATAAAAAATTATTTTAAAATATACTTTTGAGAATTAAATTATTACACCAACTTTGTATTTAATGCCACTTTGAAGTAGTAGACGCGATCGATTCCAGTACAAAATATTAATAAATGAAAAAAAAGAACTAATTTATCGCTTACATATCTCAATATAATATTAAATAAGAAATAATACAATATTATTTTAAGACAAAAACATTAAACTAGATGCTTGTTCGGTGTAGTCACCGCTACAACTTGAACGCCGGTAGCGATAAGCTAACAAAAGTAAAGTGCTATTAAAAAATTAGGTATTTCATTGTTATTGGTATCAAAATGTTTCTTATTTAGTATTATTTCGAGATATGTAAACGGCGAATTAGATGTTCGTTCGATTTAGCTACCGCTTCAACTTAAACGCCGGGAGCGCGACAAAAGGTATTAAAAAGAAAGGCACTCACCATTGAAATAATATTTATAAAGGAAAAACCTTATACTATAATATTCTGCACGAGACTGATAATATTTTCCATAAATAAATTAAACAATAATAATATTGTACATAAACAAGTTGTACGTAAAAAAATTAAAAGTGGAAAAACTGTTCACGAATTTAAAAAATGTATACGATTATTTTCTACGTATTCTCCAACATATATTATACTTAAAAATTGAACACATAAATACTCTGGTATGGAGAATAAATGTCTTTTGAATGCAAAGAATGAACTGATTTTGAATAAAGGCTTTTTAGTATTTTAAACTGTTAGTTGTGTCGAAAATAAACGTCCAAAGTAATATGTAAAAATAAACAATATGTAAAAATAAAAAAGTGGTACGTAATTTCATATGATTATTCTTTAAATGCTTATTTTAGTATAAAATTAGCTTTAATTTTATTATAAACTAATACGTACGTATTGAGTACTCAAATCAAAATTATTTAAAGTAATTGAAAAAATTTTTTTAAAGTATTTAATTGGAAATAATTAAATATTTGATTCAACGTTGAAATTATATTGAAACAAAGTCAAAGATTCCTCAAAAATTTGTATACCATTTTAATGCCGATTTGACTAAAATTTCCACTTTATTTTAATATTTTTGTTTTCATTAGTTCGACATCACAACTATACATTCTAACTGCAGGGTAATAAAATCTTTCGCTGATGCGCTTTTACCGATATAATATCATTTTTGGCCTGTTTTATCTTAAGAATAGTTACTGTGTTGGCCGCTACCATGATATGGCGCTGAAACCAGTGAAAAGTGCTGGTCTTGCCTAAATCGGGACCTTTGGCTATCTGTCTATTAATCTGTGGCCTTAATAGGCGCCCGTTGTCCCCTGGACACCTCAAGCGGCCCGGTAGGCGCCCCTGGCCCGAAGTTCGTGGAAGAAGCAGGTGCCTGAGTCGTAGCGCCCAGCCTCCAGGATGAGGATTCAGGGAAGTCGCTTTTTCGCTCTGGAATTTAGGAGCACCGTGGATGGTTTACCCCGTGTTTTGCCCCTTTTAATTATCTTAGAATTAACACTTCTCACACACCGTAGGGTGGGACACAATAAGTTAGAATTTTATTCACTAAATGTAGAATTTATTATAGTATTAGGTAGTTGTATTGAAAAATTAACAGAACTTTTTGAACATAACAAAAGAAGAGTGAATGTTTATTCAAATAAACCAGAATGAGTTTTTATAATTAATTGATTTCTATATAGAACAACAATTTTATAATAATGAAGTTACGGCGCGGCAATGGAAGAGGTGTTACTTACGGATAGTAGTGTTGATTCTCGTATCGAGAAAGGATCCGTGTGCTAATATGCACAGCATGGTACGCTCGGATGTACCGTAGCTTGTATCGAAACTTCTTACGAAGAGCGCGATGGCTTATAGTAATTTTACCGAGAGTACTTTTGGGCAGCGTAACGTCTTGCCAGAGCGAGAATGCTGCTTTCTGCGGCTCTTGTGCTCCTTATATACCCCCGAACTAGGGGGTCCTAGGGGTACGCGGGTGTGGGGAAGCTCGAATTCTGGGATTTTCCGCGACAAATACGTATTCTTTTTGAAAATCTATAATTTCTAATTTTCATTCAGAGTGCCGTAATTTTTTGTCAAGAGGTAGCCAGGGGGGTAAGCGTTTGAGATCTTCTTTCGCCTCCCTCCTATCACCTCTGTGAGCGGAGTAATTAATACGCATTTTCTCGCAATTGCTTCATCATTGTTGTCTCCCTCGCACCTTTCGGCTGGGGCAATGCTCAAGCTATCGTTATCCCCCTCAGGTAACACGCGGCTCGCGACTGGACCGATCTTTTGCGCGAAGGTGCCACGCGCAAACCGCGTGTATAGATAACTTTTGGATTATTAGTTAATAAAGAGAGAGAGCGAGAGCGTGGCTGCAAAATTTTAAACCCTATAATAATTAGCGAGAGAACGCGAGGGATGGTGACAGCATTCTAGCGTCTTAATGGCAACACTCAAAAAGAAAGGAATGTTACTCCTAAAGATAATTTTTAATTATTATTGTTGCAATTTGGTGAGTTCGAGCTTTCCCAATAAAAGATCTTATTATATACGCGATATTATAAAATTAACGCAGATAGTACGCATAGGCCGTACATGTTGGTACTCCGTGCGTGCGGATTCGTGGGAAGGAGAGCGCTCGGCAAGACGCGCGCTTTGGTGCAGCATGCGAGAGCACGACGCGAAAGAGTGAGACAAAAGGAATTTATTAAAATTTCGTCGAACGTAACAGCATATTTTGTAGACAATATTATTTATTAAATTTATGTCGGTTATGTCCTTCTGCACCCTAATAAACATGTTTAATTTGTTGAGGCAACGAAAGCCAACCATGAACAAATCTTTATTAATAAAAGGTGAGGCGATTTCAGATATGTGTCTACCCTTATGAAAAAAAAAACTATTGAGATCTAATAGTAACTATTGGGCTTTCAATAGTAACTATTATATTTGAATAGTACATTAATAGTAACTTTTGACAGTTCACTACTGACGAAGAGTACACTTTCAGCGGTGTTGCTATACGACGAATAGTATACTACTGATCCAATAGTTTCATAAACTGTAACTACCCTTACGGAAAAACACTCTAATTTTAAGAGTTTACACTCAAAATTGAATGTTAATACTCGATTTTGAGAGTTTACTCCCAAATTCAGGTGTATACGCTCAAATCTGGAATATTTACACTAAAGATTGAGTGTTTATACTCGAACATTGAGTGTGTATATCCAATGATTGAGTGTTCATACTAAAGTTTGGGTTTAAATACTGAATATTTAAAAATATACTTTCAACACTTGGGTATGACAATAAATAAGTGTATACTTTCAACATAAAATGTGAACACTGAAACGTTGGGAATGTACACTCAATATCTATCGGTTGAAGGTATACACTTAATATTGAGTGTGCACTCTCAAACATTGGATTAGGAAATATTAAATAAAAACAAAAGCAAAAAAAGCAAGTTTAATCGAGATTAAAGTTAATCTACATTGGTAATGGGCATAAGACGAATATCTAAAATAAACATTTAATTAGAGTGTTCAGCTGGCTTTGAATATTATTATAATTTGAGTATTACTTTCAACTTGGATGTTTGCCATCTAATTGAGTGTTAATTTAAGTGTTATTCTTAAATTTAGAATTACCACTGAAATTAACACTTAATTAGATGGCGACCACCCAAGTTGAAAGTAACACTCTAATTAAAAGTAAATTAAAGAGTGAACACTCAAGATGGGCATTTACACTGAATTGAGTGTTTATTCCTTGTCCCAAATTATACTCAACTTGAGTATTTTTTAAGTGTTATTTGTAGTGTTTTTTCCGTAAGGTTGTTAAGAGAGTTACCACTGATAAATACTATACTATTGATCCATTGGTTTCATAAAATATGACTACTGGTGGTGTTACTATTGACAAATAATATACTATTGGCCCAATAGTTTCATAAATTCTGATTAGTGGTGGGTGTTATTACTGACAAATGCTACACTATTGCCCTTACGGAAAAAACACTAAAAATAACACTTAAAAAAATACTCAAGTTGAGTATAATTTGGGACAAGGGGTAAACACTCAATTTAGTGTAAACACTCAACTTGAATGTTCACCATCTAATTGAGTGTTAATTTCAATGTTAATCCTAAATTTAAGAATAACACTGAAATTAACACTCAATTAGATGGCAAACATCCAAGTTGAAAGTAATACTCAAATTAATATTCAAAGCCAGCTGAACACTCTATAGTTGAATGTTTATTTTAGATATTCGTTTTATGTCCATTTCTACCAAATGCAGATTAATTTTAATCTCGGTTGAATTTGCTTTTCTTGCTTTTGTTTTTATTTAACATTTTCTAATCCAATGTTTAAGAGTGCACACTCAATATTAAGTGTATATCTTCAACCGATAGATGTTGAGTGTACGTTTCAGTGTTTACACTTTATATTGGAAGTATACTCATTTATTGAGTGTCATATCCAAATGTTGAGAGTATACTTTCAAATATTCAATATTTAAATCCAAACTTTGATATGAACACTCAATCATTGGGTGTACACACTCAATGTTCGAGTATAAACACTCAATCTTTAGTGTAAATACTCAAGATTTGAGCGTATACACCTAAATTTGGGAGTAAACTCCCAAAATCGAGTATTAACACTCAATTTTGAGTGTAAACTCTCAAAATTAGAGTGTTTTTTCCGTAAGGGTTTATCCTTGTTTTACTTTTAATAAGTAATGAACTGATGCTAATAGCGCTAATAGCGTCTCCCCGAACGCATCCCTTAACGCACGAAGAAATCCATTGCAGTGCTATTGTAGAATCTGACCATAGGTACAGCCCTTCGACTTTCACCTCGATAGACGATCGCACCTTGGCCCATAATTGCGCTAATAACACTGCCGCGCAAAGTTCAAGGCGCGGAATGGAGATAGTCTTGAGAGGCGTAATTCTACTCTTTGAACATAATAATTCAACGCTGAATTTCTCGTCATTGATTTGCCTTCTAATATATAAGCAGGCTCCATATGTCCGCTGGCTTGCATCGCAAAATCCGTGTACCTGAAACCGCCGAGGAGATCCACTTCCCCCCACCTACAAATCGCGGAATACTTATATTATTCAACTCGCCCAATTGATCTTGGAATTCGTTCCATCTTATGTGCAAATGTAAGGGTACCAATTTGTCCCATTGTAATTTTAATTGCCAGATTTCTTGGAGCAATATTTTTGGAATGATAACAACTGGCCCGAGCAGACCTAACGGATCGAATAACCTCGTTACCTCCGACAATATCGCACGCTTTATTATTGTATGTGTGTATGTTGATGGTACTTCGATCGCGATACGAAAAACATCTGTTGTTGAATTCCCACGAATTCCGAGGACGCGAGATGCATCGTTCTCGTCACTTTGAATTTCATCGTTTTCTTTATTTTGAGTTTCTTTATCTAAAATTCTTTCATTATTTGCCAACCACTTGTTAAGCTGAAACCTGCCGCGTTTCAATATTTCTATTATTTCGTTTTTTATTAGCAAAGCTTCTTCGATGGTTTCCGCTCCTGTCAATAAATCATCGACATAAAAGTCACGCATCATGCGCGGCGACCCGGTAAGAAACGCTGTTTCATATGTCTCCGCTAGAAATTGAAGAGTTCTGGTGGCTAAATACGAAGCGCGGTGTCGTATGTCAATGTCTTCAATTCGTACGTCTGTAAATTTGTAGCGGAGTTGTCGCGCCAAACAATACGTTGCAGTCGCGTTTGACTGGGGTCAAGCAATATCTGTCTTTGTAACGTCGGCAGAAAACATGAACCGAAAAGTACGAAATTTCAATATAATCGAGAATAAGTCTTGCTGTACAGTGGGTCCCACCATAAGAGCGTCGTTCAACAAGATTCCCGTGGAACTTTTACACGACGCGTCGAAGACTACGCGTAATTTAGTGGTCTCGTTAAATGGTTTTAATACACAGTGATGCGGCAAATAATATGCTGACTCATCGTCATCGCGATTATCCTCGAAGTTTATTCGTTTCATATGCCCGAGCGACAGGTACTTATGCATAAATTTTTATATTGCGATTTTAGTTCCAAATCTCGATTTAATCGTCTCTCTAAGCTATAAAATCTTCGCAGCGCTATATCGCGGGTTTTACTGATTGCTTTTAAGACTTTTTCTCTTATCGGAAGTTTACTATAACGCGACCCTGTGGATCTCTTCTCGTATTGTCTCAAAAATGCTGTTCACAAAAACGTTTGACAGCCGAATACGCGTCACTAGGCCTGGTACTCTCCTCCAATTGCCCTTGCAGTTCGTTATCAGTCACCGACACATGGAACGCGCCCACCTCGCGGCCGCGAGCGCGCTGACCATCGCCATTTACTCGGCCGGCTATGATCCACCAAAATGCGTCGTTTGCAGCGTTGGATGCGCACGAGATTTTACCAACCTGATACACAACAGCTGCCAAAATAGCTTGGCCCCTATTAATACGTCAATAGCAGAACATTGGTAAAATTCAGGGTAATTTAATATTTCGCGGTAGGTGTATATTTTTTCGATCGATCGGGGATGCGGGAAATCTGTCGGTGATTCGATCCATTAGAATACATTGCAAAACCGCAGAAAATTCGTTCAATCGCGACTGTAATTTTATTTCTACGATCTCATTAGCGCTACTAATTATGCTATTGATTCCGGTTATTTTTATATTGCTCAAACTTGAGCGCAAATTTAATTGTCTGAAGCACGTTCTCGTTATAAAATTCGCTTGGGAGCCGCTGTCCAATAATACCCGACACGGCCTTCTCGCGCCGTTTACATCGAATACGTTTGACGTACACAATTGCCGTCGATAGCAACACGTTATTAGCATGAGCAATCGATGAGTGAGTCATCATCATCAATTCCTTGTCTGAGGCCCGAGATGAATTGTTATCTGTTTTTGTTTTCTGGGAAGTTTTGCAATCTTTCGCGGGAACGTGAAGCAGCGAATTATGCTTGTTTCCGCATATTTTACACGCGCCCGATTTATACTTTCCGGATGTATAATTAGTGTCGCGCAAGCAATTCGTGCATAGCCTACGCTTTTAAACCTTTGTAATTCGCTGTGTGTCTGTTAAATTAAGAAAGTCACGTCAATAATAAATAAGATGTTGCCCACGGCAATAGCCACACGAAGATGTGGTGGCAACGTGAGCCGTTAAGCGTTTTCCGGCGGATTGAGTAGACGAATTGCTTTTACTAATCGACCCTAATGATTAACATCTACGACTCAAAAACTCGGAAAATTGTTTGAAAAAAGACAATTCCGTGACCATCAGCGTTGCTTGCCATTCCTTGGCCATTATAGAATCAAATTTAAATAAGATTAAATATATCAATATGTAACGGACCGTATTTCTCACGCGGGCTTAATTCGCTGGGATCGGGTGTAGGAAGGTCCCTGAGATAATAGACTCAGCTTTTCCGTAATAAAAGAATATATATTTAATAAAATCGTGAATATGTACAGGCTATTTATAATATGTCAGTGTGTCGGTGTTTGTGTATCGTGAGTCGTCGGTGGAATGAATATGTACAGATGCGGTGTGTGTATTTGTGTATGTGTAAGTCGCGCGTTTGCGGGCCGAAACAGCTGTTCGCTGCCGAGCGTGTATCTAGCTCGGTGATAGTCGCGATGTGCGGCGACGGGTCGGCGGGCAATGCCTTAGCGCGTGAAGCGGTGTTTCGTGGTGCGGTGAGATGCGCGGTGTGGCGGGCGGTAGTCGCCGGAGCCTCGAGCTCTGAGGCGCGCGGTGCGCGGCGCAAAGCACGGGGTGTTGTGTCGTGCGGTGATCGTTCGTTTCGCATTATGATGATCTAGGAAAACGTCAGTCGATCTCGAGATCTCTCGAGGGAGACGGAGCACTCTCCACCCTCGTTGTGTTCGAGCCGGGTGAGCGGGCGGTTGTTAGGATAATCCGTAGCCGAGAATTCTCGGCGAAGGCGGAGTACGCTCTACCCTCTGTTACGGAGACAACTAGGAGTTAGAACGGTACCGAGAGCTCTCGGTTAAGGCAAAGAACACTCTACCCTAATTACTGATCGCAGGAAGCTTCTCAGGAGCGTACTCTGGTCGGGATCGGAATCCAGCGTACAGTCCGGAGCGGCTTTTTATACCCGCTCGGGTGGAGGATCGGAGATCCTCGTGGATCTTTGGGTTTGCCCGCACTTGCTCCCCTCCTGTGGAGGTTCGTTATATCAACCCCGCGGAGCGATGTCTTGTCTCGACGCTTTTTCTATTTCGGGCGATTAGGACGGGCCGGTGTCCGTTTGTGCGGTCCGGCAGGTGTTCGGCCGGACCGCGCGCGGTCGGTGATGCCGGCGAACGGGAGGTTTGTTACAAATATATCATCCCAATACTCAGTGGGACATTGCAAAGCCCTCAGAGCTTGTATATGTTTCGTAGCATTGTCCGCCACTCGTAATTCGGCTGCGTTTTCTTTTGATATGGTCGGCAGGTCAAATAATGCACGTAAATGCATCTGTACTATAGCGCATTTATTATCGTATCTTTCTTTTAGCAAACCGCAGGCCACCTGATAATTGCGATCCAACAACTCTAATGACTCGATTACATGAGCCACCTCGCCCGTTATTGACGCCTTCAGGTTTAGTTTGCAATTTTTGGAAATTGTTCAACGAATAATTGCTATCTATAACTGAGTTAAACATTTCGTAGAATGGGAACCATTCTTCGTATTTGCCTATGAATTTAGGCAATTCTAATTTAGGCAATCATACGTTACACGCAGAGCCGACCACGCTGTACAACGATGCGGTCGGAGATACCGCGGCACGGTCGACGGGAAACGCGGACTTGGATCCCGAAATCAAGCGACGGATCGCGACATTCATCCCGAAACACAAATTCTCAAATGAATCGCGATCACCCCCTCGTCATCGCAGAGCGATTCTATTTCGAATTGTACCTCGTCGCAACCTCGCTTCTCTTTCCGTTCCTCTAGATTCGCGATCAATTCCGGTGTTGAATCAATTATGTTTGTTTCATCCAAGGATTCCACGTGCGTCCGAATGCGCGTACACGTCGCCTTTATTGACGCGCGTTTTTTCTTTAGCGCCTGAGCCGTTAGAGCCATGATCCGAATAATCTATCTATAGCGCGCTTGTATATAATGCATGAATGTATTTTTTTGTATAAAATTGGTCAATGATTAAAGAAAAATTGATTGGCAACTGAATAATAATGAATGGAATTTCCTACTGCGATTGACGACTGATCCTCCTCTCGTGGTGTGCGCCGTTCACGGTCGAGAAAATCGTGTGCGACACACTCACTGGTGTTACACATGATTTTCTCTTCATCCTTTTCTACTGGTAATTCCAACTCCGTCTTCTCAACTCACGTACCGCTCTGTAGTTCACGTGTCTTTCGTACCATGTTTGTAATGAAACTGGTTTCGCATTGTTGAAATTGACTTCAGCTGTTGAAGATGCTTGCACGTTCATATGGTAAAGCTCGTTGCCTTCACGATGATCAATTGCAATCAAAGCGTCATTGCTGAAGAGCCTTAGTTCATGTCGACCAAGTTTTGCTTCAACACCTCAATCAGTTGCAACACTTATGCTAAACAAATTATCAAAAACATTATCAAAAACAAATTGAAGGAACGCGTTTTGTAAATTATACTCTTGAGGATCTTTAAGAATAGATGCTTTAAACAATAATGTTTCTTCATACGAAGAACAAAGACTGATGTGCGATAAAGAATCAATTAAATTTCGTGTAGCATGTTTCTTATGCATCATTGAAGAAAATCCGAGGAAAACTGGTGATATAAATGACCGTGGACGTGCAGCTAAAATAATGTAATGACAAAAAGTTGTCACTACATTGTTCTATTTACATGAGCCATCCATACATTTTTTATTTGTTTTTACTATAATATCTAGCAATAATTTCAAATTTGATGGTATGCAAGATTCAGCATTGTTTAAAAAACAATTAGGAGCTGGATAATTATCTGTATCATACAATTGTTGTCGTATTTCTTGCAAAATAATATGAGCTGCTAATTCCACAATTCTACGATGCTCTTCTTCTTTATTATCCTTGCGATTATTATACCAATCGTTACACAGGATTTTATCTTTTTTATCGATAAAACAAATGATATAATCATTCTTATTATTCTTATAATTCATAATAAACTGTAAACAATCCGATATTTCATCACTAAGATGACGGCCTACGATATTTGTTAATCGATATGTATAAAATTTTTGTAAACACGATTTATGATATCGTGCATGCTTTTTTACAAAGTCGCGGTTTTTACTCAAGCGTAATACAATATTTTTAGCCAAATCACTCTGATCATTTCGCTCTTCAATTGTTTTAAGTACATTATTTATTACATCATCATTGGTTACTAAATGAATTTGTAATTGTCGGTCAGGATGGTTAACTGCTTTTTGTATAAATTCATCTCACGCATTATTTCCACATACAAAGCAGTACTTATTAAACTCGAAATTACGTGCATCTTAGTGAACTTGGCGATTTTCGGATGTGGATACAGTTGCTGCTCTAAGTGCTGCGTCAATTTGATTTTCGAAGATACATTGTTTGACAACTTTTATGAATGTTCAATGATTTCAAATCTCAAAGAACCAGATGTTTCTTATCTTTCCTCTTAATACTGGCTTCTGTTAAAGATAAAATTGCTCGTTTTTTAACTGTCCGCTTCTCCGTCGGTAGTAAAACTTTGTCGCAATGAAAGCATATTTCCTGCTCGTTATCCATTATGTGAAGTACTTCAAAACTTCTACACTATTTGTTCAAATCAGAATTATATTGAACATTTGAATCAGAATCAAAATTGAACATTTTTCAACACAGTGTTATTAGTCGCGTTTATAATTATATAATGTTTATTTAATAAATTATAAGGTATTAGGGAAAATTTGTTTTGGCTCAATATATTGACCTTGTTTATTGTATTGTTACGTCCGGCGGGGTCAAGGATCGCGAATTGTTATGTTTGTTTGGGATCTTATAAACTTCTCTACCTTGCCGAGCGGAAGCAGTCAGAGATAGTGTACACAGCGGGAAAGGAACTGATAGTAATAAAAAAAAAGGGACAAGGAATTCAGAAAAGGGACCACTATAATAACAAATAACTAAGTTTGTTACGAACCTCCCCGTCCGCCGGCTTCCATTGTTCGCGCACGACCCGATCGAACACCCGTCGAGTCGCTATACGAGCACTGGCCCGTCATAAAAAATCCACATGTTGTTCCCCGAACTTCCACTCGAACGGGTATAAAAAGACGTCCCTGTGGAGTAGAACTCACTTCTCGACCGACCGTATTCTGGCAATCCTTTCCGCCCGATACGCCAAAAAGCCCCTACGATCGAGAAACAGAGTAGAGAGTCTCCGCTTTTGCCAAGCGCTCTTGGCCACGATCGCCTTTCATCTCCTTATCCTGAGCTCACCAGTCAAGAGTGGAGTGTTCTCCACCTTCGCCGAAGCAGTCTCGGCCACAACTTATTCCGATCCTTCACGCGGCCCGGCCACACGAGATCGAGAGTTCTCTATCTCCTCCGAGCATTCTCGGGACCGCTGCCGTTCCCCGAAAAACGTCTAGCCAAAATCATAAACACGATACGGGAAAGCCTCGCACCACACCGCGCACATCGCCGATCATCCAACCGCGTAAACAGGGCTCGCTGCCCACCGCACCGCGCGCTCCCGCGCTTCAGAACTCGAGCTCTTCACAGCGGAATACCGGCCGACACCGCGTCGTGTACCACGCCGGCAGCACCGAACACCGCACGCGAGATGGCAAAACAGCTGACTCTTATAAGTCACGCGCATCCTGTAAATACTTCTGTAAATATACTTGTACATAGTTATCGTTAAAATATAATTGTAATAATCCAATATCGGTTACGATTCACTGTCTCAGGACCCTTCCTACCCTAGATCCCGGCGAGCTAGACGTCCGTGTAGGAAAAACGGTCGTTACAAGTTTATTGAAAACAAAGAGAAAGAAAATGAATGAGGAACCGAAATACAGAATGCAGCAAGAGAATTTCATACGCTAGACGATATTCGAACGCGTAAACTCCGGTTCGACGATTCCGATAGTCCCGTAGCGCGCGAGCGCGACTTTCCTTATGCGCTATACACTTTGCTTTGGTCGGGCGAGACGTGCCGACAATTCCGGCAACGATGGACCGCAAACGCGATACACGGCCCGCAACGCCTGCTTTTCTCGAAACGATCTAAACACGAAAGAAATACTCACGCGACGCGATACCCGTGAACGATATCCGTTGGGACTATTTTTCGCACGCGGCGCTACACAGCTCACACGGGCGAGAGCTTTGCGACACACGCGATTGCTAACTTTCCGGGGAACCACTAACGATCTCCGCTCTTCTCTACGGCCACGATACAAAGAGAAATGTTGCTAAGCAACATAAATAAGACTGTCTCTGTCTAATCACATCGAAGCGTCAGAGCGTATAGCACCAAATTCAACACAAGTACTGTTAGATTCCTTTAATCTGGACACTCACAGGGTGGCACTCACTTGGACACGGTTCAAATGGACACAGTGCATTTTGACACGGTGCTTTTGGACACGATATCTTGCGCACGGTTCAAATGACCACGGTGCATTTGCACACGGTGCATTTGCACACGGTGCATTTGCACACTGTGTATTTTGACACAAAAGAAATTTTATTAAACATGTACACCAGTTGCAAACATGCACACGTAAAATTTGACCACCGGATATTTGCACACGAAAAAATGCCGACCGTTCACTTTGACACGTAAAAGTTGCACACCATTTATTTGCACACCGCTCACTTGCACACCATTCACTTGCACACCGTTCACTTGCCCATCACTCATTTGCACCTCAAGAAATGCGCACCGATCATTTGCACACAGAAAGATGCGCACTGATCATTTGCACACGGAAAGATGCGCACTGATCATTTGCACACGGAAAGATGCGCACTGATCATTTGCACACAGGAAGATGCACACTGATCATTTGCACACGGAAAGATGCACACCGATCATTTGCACACCGTTCATTTGGACACGGTACTTTTGGACACCGTTTATTTGCACATCGCTCAGTTGCACACCGTTCAATTGCACACCACTTAAGGGGGGCAAGTCATGTAAACCAAAATTTTTTAGCAATTTTTTTTTTGCTTAAATTTATAGGAAATTTTCCGTAGAATATGAAAAAAAATAGTAGAAACCGATTTGAGAGTTCCTTCTGTTATTTTCGTCGAAAAGTGAACGATCAAATTGGGCGGAGCACTCATGTAGACGAGTCGGAAACTCAGTCTTTCGATCCCTCTGTAATAAATGTTAACCTGGCTGTGTTAGAATAATGTTCGAAAAACAGGAAGATCTGCTCTATGGCTCTGGAATCGCAGATTAGCAAAAAACTGCGGTAAGTTAAAATTAATTTATGATTTTTTCACGATTTTGTTACTCGAACTTTAAACGCGTTTTTCTCCGAACTACTTTTTTAAAATTGGCGTGCAAGATAACTCAAAAACTATTCATCCGATTGAGTTCTCCTTGTGCATACATTTAGATAAATACTTTCCTCATAAATTGAACCTTTATTTGTAATTGTATTGTTTAAATGAATTATTTTTATTGCATAATTAACACGAAAATTTTTCGTAAAAATCAATACTTTTTTTTCTACGTGTCGTCATTTTTACAATTTTGCATTATTTTCTTTAACAATAGGTTTAATTGGTAACGCAAACCGTACGAAAAAGAAATCTATTTAGTTTTTTGTTTCAGATGAATACAAGCAGCGCTACATTACACGCCGACAAGTGACTTCAACGTCGACGCATTAGATTTACATTATTATTATTTATAAAATACATATTATTTTTTTGTCAAAAAATATTTTTTTAGTAGTTCAATATTACAATAACATACCCTGAAAATTTCAAAAAAATTGGTTGTATAATTTTTTTAAACAAAATTCCAAAAAATCACTCAATTTTCAGCGCGTTACATGACTTGCCTCTCTTAAGTCGCAAACCCATGTGGTGCAGTGAATGCTTTACACACACACACACACACACACACACACACACACACACACACACACACACACACACACACACACACACACACACACACGGGGGGGGCAAGGGGGGCCTTTGGCTCCTCTCCCGCACCCACCCCGTCCAAGTCGCTAACCCATGTACACATTGCAAACGCAGCCATAATGTATGAATATTTAATATGCGTTTAATTGAACGTTGTGCAATTGAACGGTGTGCAACTGAGCGGTGTGCATCTTTTGGTGTGCAAATGATCAGTACGCATCTTTCCGTGTGCAAATAATCAGTGCGCATCTTTCCGTGTGCAAATGATCGGTGCGCATCTTTCCGTGTGCAAATAATCGGTGTGCACCTTTCCGTGTGCAAATGATCGGTGCGCATTTCTTGGTGTGCAAATGAGTAGTGAGCAAGTGAACGGTGTGCAAGTGAATGGTGTGCAAGTGAGCGGTGTGCAAATGAATGATGTGCAACTTTTACGTGTCCAAGTGAACGGTGGACATTTTTTCATGTGCAAATATTCGGTGGTCAAATTTTGGGTGTGCATATAACTGGTGTACATTTTAAATAAAATTTCTTTTGTATCCAAATGCACAGTGTGCAAATGCACCGTGGCCATTTGAACCGTGCGCAAGATATCGTGTCCAAAAGCACCGTGTCCATTTGAACCGTGTGCAAGCGCTCCCATCTGATTATAGTCGATGGTTCCTTTTCATCTTCTTGGAAGTTATTTGACATTTCTTTACTTCCTGAACCAGGTAAAAGGAGTTTCAGACTCATCTCATTGGCCTCTGCCACTATTAAAATTTTCGAAAAGCTTATCATCAGAAAATTTGAAAGATTTACTGAGCTTCAAATACTTTTCCTTCCATCTCAATATGGCCAACCGGAGGGGTAGGCGAGGACTGCCTGTCTTTTCTCAATATTGATATATATAAATTTTTTATTAAAAAGAAATTTTTGGGTGCACTATTTCTTGATATAGAAGGAGCCTACGATAATATAATTCCTCAAATTTTATTCAATTATATTAATGAATTAAATATACCAGGTTATAAAAAATTTTTTCTTAATTTTTTCAGTCCTAGGTTGGCAGACTTCTATGAATCGGAAAGTTTTATGGATCGACGACTGTTATCCAATGGTCTCCCCCAGGGCTCCGTTCTTAGTTCTATTTTATTTAACATCCACATCAAGAATTACCTTCGCCATATCCCACATCATTGTTCATCTCTCCAATTTGCCGATGACATAATGATTTTTTCAGATAATTAAGATACCTCGAAATTCTAAGGAATCTTGAAACTACTTTTTTTAAATTTACGATTGGCTTGAGACTCTCAACCTGACAATTTCAATTGAGAAATCCCAACCAATATTATTTCATAGGAAGAAATCTTTATACCTCCTGACACTATCTTTTTTAAAGATAACCCATTTAAAATTTCTTTGCAAATCAAGTACCTTGGCTTAACCATTGTTGTGAGCATTTGCTCTGAACGGGAGTTTTTCCCGAAATAGTTCTGAGATTCGCCTGCCTTAAGGGTTAGGATCCGAAGGCGAAAGGATTCGGCTCGTAGGTTGATTGAAAAGACGGCTTCTTGCTTGCTCTTCTTTTGGTCTTTATTTGTGTCAGTCCGGTTACAATCAGCTGTGCTACGCGTACGGTGCTTTGTGACACTCACGATAAGCGCAACGTAAGTCGACGTACTCATGTCGTACGCGTGTTGTTGCTACTCTCCGCTTGGTCATGGCGTGGTCGCTTTGTATTTGATGGCTTCGTGGCGCCGAGTGAGTCCCAGATGCGCACAGTAATAAACGGACACAGCAGGCTGAGTGAAACGGACACAGACTAAATGCGCACAGACCAAATGCGCACAGGCCAAATGTACACGGACCAAATGCGCACGGACCAAATGCGCACAGTCGCAAACCTATGTGGTGCAGAGAATGCTTTGCGCGCGCACACACACACACACACACACACACACACACACACACACACACACACACACACACACACACACACACGGGGGGTGCAAGGGGGGCTTTGCCCCCCTCCCGCACCCGCCCCGTCGGTAGAGGTGCCCGAAAAGTCGCAACCCATGTGGTAAGTTTGTAGGTTACTGTGTCCGTTTGGTCTATGCGCATTTGGTCCGTGTGCATCTGGTCCGTGTGCATTTGGTCTGTGCGCATTTGGTCTGTGTCCGTTTCACTCAACCTGCTGTGTCCGTTTATTACTGTGCGCATCTGGGTGGGACGCTCCCGTGGCGCCATTTTGGGTCCAATGACCGATTGTTGGTGGCTTCCGCGAGGCTTCGACACTGAAACGCGGTAGCCTTGCGGTTCAATTGTGCAGCGTAGTGCCTTATTTCTAAGGCGATGCTTCCGAGCGGTTCCGTATCATCATGTTGTAAGCTCACGGAAGTTGCTTGGAACTTCCGTGAGCGCGGCAAATTCTTATGTGTCTTTTGAAAGAGGTGCTTCTTGCAACGTCTTTCGAAAGATGATGCGTTTCTCAATAATAATTATTGGCTATAATTATAATAATATATTGGTTGTAAATCGGCTTACAGCACCATGGACATGGACTTTAGGTGGAACGCTCACATTAAAAACATTACTCTTACGGAAAAATATTATTGAACGCTCAATACTTAGTATAGGGCAATACTAAATTGGTCAATACTTAGTATTTAGAAATACTTAGTATTGACGAGTAGTAAGTATTGAGCGCTCAATACTTAGTACTGGTCAATACTAGATTGGTCGAATCTTTTTATAGAATACTTACTACTGCAGTTATGTTATGCTACGTTCCGAAATTCACTGCCAGTACTGAACATCTATAGCATACGTAACGTGAACTATAGATTTTCAGTACTAAAAGTGTATATGATGAAACGTAGTCCACGTACATTCATACACACACACACACACACACACACACACGTAGTATTAGATATTTTATAAAATAACAATTATTTTAATAACATACATTCTTCGAATTTTTGGTTGTACTAGCTTGGTTGTTGGTTGTTGTGAGTCACTTGAATTGATTCAATACTAAAAAAGAGAACAATTTTTGTATTAAAAATATTCATATTGAGATCATCTTTCTGAAAAAGTTATGTTACAAAATTTACTCAGTTTGTCTCGCAAGGCACATCAGTATCCTCTTCAATATTCTCAGACTCATTGACTTTTGATTCAACTATTGTTTCAAGTGTATTATCTAAAAGCAAATATTTGTAGTCTCATTCGAAGTAAAAGTACTAATGACAATCGTTTGCGATCACGAATGTCCCTGGCAAAAATCGAGCGTAAGAGCAAAAAGAGCATAAGTGGAATGTAAAGAGAGTGACAGAAGCGTAAGCAAACATTCTAAGGAGCGTAGATTAAAATAATGGGACGTTAAAGAAGCTTCGTAAATGCTTAAAACGCTTCGTAAACGTTTTACGCTTCTTTTACGTTTTGTTGTTCCAAACTACGCTCTTTAGAACGTTTAAGGCCTAAACACAATGCTAGGCAACAGGCAATAGGAACAGGAAATAAAGAAAGAGAGAAGAAGATCCTTTCTCTCTTTCATTATTTCTGTTCCTATTGCCTGTTGCCTGGCATTGTGTTTAGGTCCTTACTTACGCTTCTGTCACTCTTCCTTTACTTCGACTTTCGCTCCTGTTGCTCTTATGCTGCAATTTTCGCTAGGGGTAAGCAACATGTTCAATACAATAATTATTGTATGTAAAGTAAGCTTTGATTAATAGTAATAGAGTGCTGTGTATTATTTGTTACAGAAGTTTAGTATTCTATATTTGTAACCGTATATGTCGTGTTGTCAATTTCTTAAAAAATCTGTCATTACTTCCTATACATGTGCAAAATTAATTAGATTTACTGAAAATTGAACAATCGAAACCTAGACTGCAGTTAATAGCTGTATATCATAGAGATATTTCTTAAGTATAATTATAATAAACAATAGCGATAATTACTTGTGTTATTTTCTGATTCATCATCGATAAGACTATCTTCTAACAGATCGTTATTACATGTATCTCTTTGGCCTAGAATTTAGTGTAGTATGAAATAATAAGGCCAATCTGATATTGAATCTCCTATGAAAAATGATATTGCAGGTAAAGAAAAAAATAAAATTTGTAAAAATACTTTCTCCTCGTCAAAAATGCCTGATATAACTCTATTAACTTTTAAAAAAGGGATGTTCCCTTTGATATTGTATTTAAGGAATTTATCGATCCGACCGATAGCGAATGTATAATTATCGGTAAATCTAAAAGTTCAACGAAATGTTCTGAAATAAAATTTGCTGAAACACATGTATCTAAGAGAGCACGGCATTTGACAAAGTCAATTTTGTCAAATTTGCGATCCTTTACATAGACTAACGCGCTCGTTAATAATTGTGGTGTCGTCGAAACAGATAACATGGATAAATTTATTTCCTATTGGTCAATTTCTGTAGTCAATCATTTTTTACGACATTCGTAGACGTCGTCGTCTCGGAATTAGAAGCATTCGCATATTTTTCAGAATGTAATAATGTGTTATTACGTTTCTGGCAAACAGAACAACTCGAAAATTTGCATGGTTTGTTTCGGTGTGAACGCATGCAATTATAACACAATTTAGCGGTTTTTACCAAATCAATACGTTTATTTATTGGCATTTGTTTAAATGCATCACATAAATAAAGCGGATACTTTTTAATTTTACATGCTATGCAAGATCCCGAAGTATTTAGCATGAACATTCGATTAGAAAGAGTTTTCTGCTTCTTTTTAACCGGAGAATTAGTATTGTCTTTCTCATCCAAAATCTTTGATCTTTCGCGTTTCAACACGCACACAGCAGTTTTATATAAAAATTCGTACATTTGATCGATAGTAGGGAAATCATCTTTATCGAGCGTCGTTTTCCATTTATCGCTCGTTTAGGTAATTTGTTTTCAAGCAAATGGACAAGAATCTCGAAACCAACATGCACACCCAACGCTTCTAATGAAGAGACGTGTTGTTGCGTCTCGTCTGCGAGCTTCATTAGACCGGCAGTATCCTCTCTAACCAAACGAGGTAAATTAATTAATAAGGACAAATGACGCGACACGAGAATCCGTTTTATTTCATAGGATCGTTCCAACAATTCCCACGCTCTGGAATAATTTACTCCATGTATTGGCCACCTCCCCGACCAAGGCCGATTTTGAATAATGTAATTTATCTATTTCGGATAAATCAGTTTGCGTGTCTATCATATTTTTAAAGGCATTTTTAAAAGACAACCAATTTTTGTCATATTGACCGTCAAATGTAGGCAGCGAAGCATCCGGCAATTTAAGTCGACGTTTATTTGTCTGCGCGGTCGAACCGATATCGTTGCTATACGACGCGTTGCCAGATACACTAACTATAGGCGCAGCAACATCGCTTGGATTTAATAGATTATCAATTTTACCGGCTAACGAATAAAATCGATCTTGAATATTCATGAACTCGTCTGAATAATTTCCATCAGAATTGATTAATATGAGTTTATCATTGAAATCTTCAAAGGCGTGAAATAAAATTGTCAAACGTGCAATTCGTAATTTTAACGCGGCATTATCTAATTTGCCTTGATCAAATATATTAGTGAGATTGGTAATTTGAGATTTCAATGATGTTCGTTTCTGAACGAAGAGTTTAACCCTGTCCGACATAATGAAATAAGCAAATAGTAATAATTTTAAGGTTCGAAGACTCACTTTCGTTGGCGATTTTTAGCTGAAAGCTTGCCTGCACGAGCAAATAATGCGTTCTTAATTCTTTTAGGGAACAGCAACCAGATTTAGGAAACAGCCATCAGAGTTTAGGGAACAGCCACCAGATTTAAGGAACAGCCACCAGAATTGATGAGCGAAATCCGGATTTGTGAACGTTGAAAAAAATCTCTTGATGCTAAATGTCTTTAATCACAGTTCACTGAGTCCGGATGGATAGATGCGAATCTCGCACCTCACAGGAGGCACCAAAATGTCTTGTCGAATGTGAATGATTAATTTTACACTGATTTCGTGTTTTAAAAAACAGTTGCGACGTTGCTTTCCCCCGGGAACCGCCAGGTCCGAGGCGGCTACGCCCAATTAAACGGTACTCTTTATAGACGGTAACGAGTAACGCTTTCTTAGTTAGATTCGATAGTTTACGAGAACGGTATCTTCAGTATTCCTCGAGAATGCTCTCGATACGGTATCGGTAACTTGCATACGGTATCCCCCAATATATCGATCGAGGTTGCTCTCGATACGATAGCGGTAACTTGCATACGGTATCCCCCAATATATCGATTGAGATTGCTCTTGACACGATAGCGGTAACTTGCAGAAACGGTAACTTTCCAATACTCTAAAATTTTGCGCGCCAGGCGCGACTTCTCGCGCCACACAATAATTAGCGATAATGCGGTAACCAAGAAAGCGTTACAAGTGCCGGTAGCTCTTTTACTCTAGACGGTAGAGTGGCGTGATTCTTATTGAGACGGAAAGTGTGGAGATGTCGGATCGAGGCAGGTCGTAGAAAGATTCGGTACTCAACTTGTTGAACAATTAAAGAGTTATATTGTATTTCTGTAGTGATAGTGAAAACGGTAACAATGAAACAATGAGCTTTACTCACAGTGTCTACACACAATTAATTCACGGATATAACTTTGATAGAAACGGAAACGAATTAGAGATACCAAGATGCGGAAACTATAAAATTGATAATACGAGGCGGGAGGCCGACGAGGCTCTCCGCTCGAACAGAGACAAAATTAATAATTGCGGAAACAATTCGCGGTAACAATGGATTCTAATATAACTATGACTGTCGGCCCGGGCGTAGTTCGAGAGGGACGCAGTCACGTTATCAAATATTCGGGGCCGGTCGGTCCAAGCCCTCGTGCGGCCACAAAACTCTATTCTTTGCTTCGAGTTATTTTATACTAAAAAAATAGCACCAACGGTATCGGATTTCGGATGACCGATATCACAATTAAAAACGGTATCCGGTATCCGGTCCCGCACGAGGGTTGACCGCCTTATCCGAACCTTCGATGGCTGCCGAGTGATGACCTTACAAAGTGAACGGTGTCCTGGTCTCCGAAGTCCGTAGCGGTAACTATGGCGGTAACTTGGGGCTCGTCCTAGTCGAAACGCACGCTGATACGGCTTGCCGAACAGTGAGGAGCCCCGGTCCCGCGCCGGCCGGCTCGAGCCGCCGCGCATGCGCGTGCTTCGATTTTCGGTCGATCCACACGCCTCGATCCTATGCTGCGCCGCATCGCCTCTCCAAATGCCTCGTGGTCCGCGCGTGATGACTTCTGCCGATGAGAGCGCTCTGGCTCTGCCGTTTTCGATTGGTCCGGCTGGCCATGCCGTGACCGAACCGATCTGGGTGGCGGGCGGTTGACAGTTTGACGGTCGCTCCCCCGGTCTGCAGCCCGGTGGCGTGCCCTCGGCGTGATTCCTCCCAAGAATCTTTTATGTCGCCATGCGGTATCCTTGCTGCCACGGTTTACTTGCGGCAACGATATCCTTGCGGCTCAGGGCGGTAACAAGCAGCGGGGCTCGACGCACGGCTCGGCGGGGAAACTCTTGGCGGGGCACCTCGCCTACTGTCGCTTGCTCGCGATACTATTCCCCTGACGGCTGCTCCTCCTCCGTTCTTTGTACAATAAAAAAAATGAGCCCTCACTCGGCGCCTTAAATCCTAAATATCCTAATACGGTACCACGAAAATTAGAAGAAGAAAATAATTAAAACAGAGTCGCGTCCCCCCTCGACTCGGCGCGGAGGAGCCCCAAACCGACCCCCTCGGTTGGACTTACACCCTTGTGCCGAGCGCAGCCGGACGCGCCACGTCACACAGTTTATTTGAAATTAATAGGGAAATTACACAATCACGATTGTGAATCCAATAAGTCTGAGAGATAAAGAATTAAATATCCAAAAGAAGAATTAAACACTCGCGATGGCAACGCCTAGGAGGAATCAGTTCGTTTGTTACTGTGTCCGTTTATTACTGTGTCCATTTGGTCTGTGTCCATTTGTTACTGTGTCCGTTTATTACTGTGTCCGTTTGTTAGTGTGTCCGTTTGTTACTGTGTCCGTTTGTTATTGTGTCCGTTTGTTACTGTGTCCGTTTATTACTGTGTCCGTTTGGTCTGTGTCCGTTTGTTACTGTGTCCGTTTCACTCAGCCTACTGTGTCCGTTTATTACTGTGCGCATCTGGGACTCACTCTCTGGCCAGGGGGAAAGATCATCCCCGATCCAGGACTCCGGTTTCTTACTTTGCCCGTGAGGAGGTGTGCTCTCGCCAACGGGTTTTTAAGGGTCCCAGACCTCCGACTCTCTGGGCATCGCAACGGGTAGCGCCACCCGGAGGGCCTCACGGACGGATGGGGCGGAAGAAGCTACGACCTCCACTGCCCACCGTAACAACCAGTCACTCACCCTTTTAGATGTTCTGGAGGTGTACCGTCTCGGATCAACGGGCCGCTTCGAAAGGATCGCAATCGCGGCCCGTCGAGCCCTATACTCTTCCTTTACGGGGGTTAACTTGATCAAGATCACTCCCAGGCGGACCCCCGCGACGGATCACTCTTGTTCCTTAGAGGGAGGCATGAGTGTATCATTCCTTGTAGCATCGCTGCGCGCTGGCAGTGTGGGAGCCAAGGAAAATAATTCCTTCATTTTTCCTTCCTTCTTTTGGTTCACCAATCGGGGAGACTGGAGAAGTGGGATCTCGGGGTTGCGACTGGCGGCCAATATGAAGACTTCCCCGCCGATTTCACTCTCAGTGCGGAAAAGACGGCGTCATGAATCGCAACTGCCATCCGATGCCGGGAAACGCCGATCGGGTTAGGGAGAAAGCAGCCGCTATTCGGTCCTCCGAATAGACTATACATCGAGACCGCATCTAACCGTACAGATACTAGACCTGACTATACGCACCCCAAATAGTCAAATAAAGGCAACGTGTTGTTATTTTGCTGTCACTTATTCCCTATTGTTTAAGATTCTCGCATTCGTTATATCAAAACTTCTTAAATTTATTGCCAGCATTGTTGAGAGTGGGTCGGAGAGATTCTCTTTGCAAAACATTGCCAAATAAGGCAATGTTTTGAGAAAAGATTAACAGATCTCACACGCTCCATCCACAACAACAATGATAGGTGCCACGAGTTAAGCACGCAAAATCACGGTGCGGCGGAATTCAATTGGCTCATCTCGATCTCCCTTAGTTTTCGTATCTGTCGAAAGCGAAGGTCTTTTGTCACCGACACACTCGACCGTTCGCCAGAACCTTGTACGGACGCGTCTCCGCTTTCACGCGAAGAGTCACTTCCTTTTTCGCGCTCTAAACTCAGCTGATAATTTCTGCCTGAATTCCGCTCGCTAAGTGCACAAAGGGTTCTCCGATCAACCCATTCGCGTTTCCTTCAACCAAATCGCGAGTGCGGTGATAAGTAAACGCATCCACTAAAGTATATCATTTTTTTTAATTTAATTTATGTAAATAGTGTGTAATAGTTTAGAAATACAGTTTTTTTTTTTGGTGACTAAGCTAGTGTAACCCCACTGATTCTCACACTCCTGAACACCTATTAATTTTATCAAACTAAAGTCAAGGTGTTTCCTCAAACTGTCTGTTGTTCTGACATCATAGAAAATTCTGGGGGGGGGGATAACACAGAAAATTTAGAATAAATTTTTATATTTTACGAATTTAGTTTTAAAAAACATTTTTTAAATTATATAATCGTTTTCATAAATTATTTAGAAATTATTATTAACAATATATAAAATATATTTTTAAAATGTACTAAAAAATATTCATGGTATATAAGCTCGAAATATTTTTGTATTTTTGTATTATAGCATAAATATTTATTTTTAATATTTTCATAAATATTGATCATAATTATTTTATACTTGGCAAACTCAGACATAAAAAAATACGTACAAAATATTTATTATAATAATTTTCTTTCTTATACATATTTTATAGTCGCAAACCTATGTGGTGCAGAAAACGCTTTGTGCACACACACACACACACACACATACACACACACACACACACACACACGGGGGGTACAAGGGGGGCTTTGCCCCCCGTCCGCACTTACCCCGTTCAAGTCGCTAACCTATGTACTATCTGAAATGCAGAATCGTATTGTGTGCAATCGGGTTCGTGTGCAATCGAGTCCGTGTCCAATCGGGACTGTGTCCGATCGGGACGGCGTGCAATCGAGACTGTGTCCAATCAAGTCCGTGTCCAATCGGGTCTGTGTCCAAACGAGTCTGTGTCCAATCGAGTCCGTGTGCAAACGGGTCGTGTGCAATCGGGTCAGTGCACAATCGGGTCTGCGTGCAAACGGGTCGGTGCGCAATCGGGTCCGTGTGCAAACGGGTCGGTGCGCAATCGGGTCCGTGTGCAATCGGGTCCGTGTGCAAACGGGTCGGTGCGCAATCGGGTCCGTGTGCAATCGGGTCCGTGTGCAAACGGGTCGTGTGCAATCGGATCGATGCGCAATCGGGTCCGTGTGCAATCGGGTCCGTGTGCAATCGAGTCTGTGTCCAATCGGGTCTGTGTCCAATTGAGTCCGTGTCCAATCGGGTCCGTGTCCAATCGGGTCTGTGTCCAATCGGGAAATACTATTGTGTCCAATCGCTTATGTGCGCAATCAGGACAGTCCCGTGTATTCCAAATCGAGTTAGCTCGGCTTATTTTTGTTTCTGAATGTTGGCAGACATTGAAATAAACTAATATGTTGGCAGCAAGTTAATTAAACCGAGAAGTGTTCCAAACCCTGTCATAACCTGCAAACTTAGTAGCTTGCAGTTGCATCGACAGCAACACCTGTTCCGAGCAGATTAAAGACGCGTCCATGAAACACGAAATTAAAAAAAAGTAGCTTACAGTTGACAAGTACAATTTTTGTCACATCAAAATAACAGTATTACATATTACAAAAATGGAAATGTTAAACCTTTTGGAAGTTTTGACAAATGACTGTGACAGTGATAGTGATAGTAGTAATGATGATGGTATGGAACTTGTTCTCGAGGAAAATAAATATCGAAGAAAATCGAGAGTTAAAAGTTTTATTGAAACTGTGATCTACGCCTATAATAACGAAAAATTTAAACAAAATTTTCGGTATATTGGCATGCAAAATAAATATTCGTTTTTATTTCAATGATGTGATTTCCAGAATTTGTCATATTACTTTTTATTTTGTGTTGAATCTCTTGAGGCCATATTTACAAACGAGGAAAGTGGCTCTGTTATTTCGCCTGAAATTATACATTGCCTTACATGTGTTAGAGACACCTGATTCATACAGGTAAATATTCTATATTTAATTATTATATTTCCATAAACTTGTTCTAGCAAATGTTTATAACTTTCTTTGTTATAGATCTGTTGTAACCAAATTTTATATGGAAAATGCCACAGCTTGGCGAGCTGTGAAAAAAAATAGTAAAAGCTCTATGCATCTTTTGGAATTATTGTATTCATTGGCCAACATTTGAGGAAGCACAAATTATAAGTAGATTTATACAGAACAAATGTAACTTTCCAGGCGTAATTGGAGCTATGGGATACACATTACAATCGCAGTTCTAAAAGAAAATGCACTTGCTTACATCAATCGGAAAAGACACTATACAGCTGCAGGAATGAATATTATGAAATATAATTATATTTTTTATAATTTCCTTTAAATTAAACTTTAAAAAATATATGTTTCTTCAGAACTTTTTTAAAACGAATATAAAATAACTGTTAAAAATGAAGTTTTACAATAACGTTTAAATATTAATGTTTAAAAATTAATTCAAAACAGAAAGGACATCATTTAAAAGTTAAAAATTCACAAATAATTTTTATTTATAAAAGTTAACAGTTTTATTTTAGAGAAAAGCATAAAACACTCAGTAAACATCGGGCATCTCGTTTACAGGTAGTCTGCAACAAAAAAAAGAAAATTTATTCACTGCTATGCTGAAATGCCAGGATCGGTGCACGACATGAGAATGTTTAAATATTCTGGAATACAACAAAAATGTAACAATAATTATTTTGACAACGATAATTACCTCATAGGCTCCAACTTACACTCTGCAAAAATTTGTGATGCCATACAAGGACAATGGGCATTTAACAGCAGAATGATTGTGGAACGGTCTACAGGTGTATTAAAAGGACGATGGAGATATATGCTGGACAAACTGCCAATGCGAAGAACAGACCTTATACCATATTATATAATATTTGTTGTGTTCTCCATAATATCTGTCTCACGAAAGAAGATGAGATTGAATACCCAGTTATCTTCCTAGACGACCCAGAGGAAGATCCCGGGCCTTTGGAAGTTATTCCAGAACAACAGCAACAAGGAGTCATCAGAAGAGAACAAATAAAAAATTATCTTACTATCCTAAGAAATAACTGAATTAATACAAAGTTTGATTTTCAATTAATTGTTTAATGGAATAAATTGTTAATTAATTGTTCAAGAATTAATGGTTTAATAATTAATTTTTAATTAATTATTACACTGGTAAGTAACAAATTAATATACATTTTATGCATGTACTTATTAATCACTGTTTATGTTTACTTATGTATATATTGCTATTAATCACTCTTCTTTGCGGTTTATACTTCTTAAAAATTAGAAAAGTAAAACTTTTAAACTATATTACGTTATAGTATATTTTTATAGAAAGTTAATACTAGTAGTATTAAATTAGCCAATGATTAATTACTTATTTTGAGTATTAAAAGCAATGTTTTTAATGCTTTTAATACTCAAAATAAGTAATTAATCACTGGCCAATTTAGTACTGCCAGGATAAAATTTCTATAAGGGTAGTATAACAAAATCTTTGGAAAATAAAGTCTAAATACACATATAATGAAGTGTTGAGGAACATAACATTATTGATTTCTTTTTAACACATTTTCTTTTGAATCTCTCTCAAAATATCAAGTTTTTTATTTTTATATTTTCTATCCTTCTCTAACTTTTGTTTTTTTAATTGCAAAATATTTTTCATATAATCATTCTTGTCATATTTAGTGCAACGTTTTAGGTCTTCTGCAAAAAGTTTTATGTTAATTTTGTCTTTGAGTTATTCATCTTTTCTAAGTAGAGAAAAATATTAGTAACCTGAAATTTATATTTTCTGATCCACGTGTAGACCAAGAGGCGTGCTGTAGTCAACAGTAGGTTGTATCCATGGCGATTTAGAGAATATTTATTGCAAAGTCTAAAAAGAAATAAAAATAAGCGCGAAAAAATGATTCAAAGCAATTGCATAAAGTATTCCAACGAACATCTGATGATAAAACGAGACAAGTACCACCTTCTTGTTTATATTTAGATGCTGAAAAATGTGTATATTTAAAGTATTTTATTATTTTTTTCACCTTTTCTTTCAGTTCTGGCACGTCGATATCTTTTGCTAATAAATGCAAAATATGCGCTGAACAACCGTATGTTATTATATCTGGCATATCTATTTCCTCATATTGTGAAAGTTGACTTCGCATTTTTGCCATATTACTTGCGTTGTCAGTTACAAAACTTTTAATAAAACAACGAAATTTTTGGCAACTTTTTATTTGCTTTGACAGCTAATTTTAATATGTAATCTGCAGTGTGCTTGTTGTCAGCAGTATCTATTGTATCTATCAAATGAATATTTCCTTCTAATACGTCGGTTATTGAGATGCAAACTATTGGCTCGACATGAAGATTACTCCAGCCCTTCATCGCCATATATCTTATCTTTAAAATTTTTTTCTACACTTTGTTTTATGGAAATAAAAACATTTTCTAATAATTCATTAGCAATTTGATGGCGACTTGGCGGTTTGTACCCTGGACGTAACAAATCAACCATTTTTTTAAATTTTTTATGTTCCACAAGCCGAAACAATGAATTTGTACTATATATAAACTTTGCTATCTGTAAATCAATAAATTTTTTCTAAATTTGTTGTTTTTATTACAAAAGAATGTAAATTTTTGCTTGATATTCCTGATTTTAATGAAGTCGTTAATATTGAGTTTGTTGAACATGATGTTTGCGGTTGCGAGACAGTTCCAAAGAGATTAACTGTTTTGCTTCGTTCACTTTGAATGTTAAATTCAGTGCTGGTGACGCTGGTTTCAGAAGATTCGTTAACAGTTTCATCAGTTTCAATATTATCATTCAAGTTTTCATTATTTATTGGAGGATCTGTAAAAAAAATATTTGCTAAAATAGGTATACTTATTTTTTATAATAAAAAAAAGAGAATACGTGTAGTATAATAGTATCATCAAAAAAATATTTATTACTACATAAATATTGTATATGGTAACGAAGAAATAATAATTTCTAGTAGCAAATAGCAAATATTAAAAATGTCATAAAATAATAATAATTATTTAATTTTATAATATAATGTGTTCATGTACTGTTTTCTTTTGTACCCTCATTATATGTAATGTCGTCAATGTCGATCTCTTCGTACAATTTATCTTTATTTAAGACATTGCACTTATTTATGTGCATCTTCATACGTGCTACTAAAGAACACATTTCTTTTTCACAGTGTTTACACTTCGCTCTCAATGGTTTATTATCACCTTTAATTCTTATAAAATGTTGCTAAACCGCATCCTGTCGTCTTCCGCCCATATTTCTTTATTTTTACACGTAGATCTTTGAAAATAATGTATAAATGTCGCATGTAGGAAAACTTTCATACTACGCTCCCAACTGCGCTCTGCGTGCTGTGTTTATGCTACGTGTAAAACGTGTTTAGACACGTTTTCACTGTGTCGACATCTGACGTACAACATCCGAATTGTGTCGTACATGTTTAAAAATATGTTTAAAAGATGTTTAAAACTAAAAAAATACGTTTTTAGTTTAAAAAAACGTAATGTTTTGTTGTTTTTCTTTTTAAACATGTTTTTTAGCAACCTTGCGTATACGTCCCATCAGACACAAAGGTTATTTTGTAAGTTTAAAATTTTAATTGCATATTTTACGAATATTTGATTGAGAAATACCTTTATGTCTGTCATGTATGATTAGCTTCTGATTTTTAATCATTTTCTCTTATACCGTTACATTACGACGGTACTGATACTTTGATAACTAATTCAATATTTTTAATATATGTTTACAGTATTTTAAAGCACAAAATAAGCAGAAAATTTTGATGTAGTTGTTTTTTTGTTTATGCATTTTTTTATTAGTGAGGGTGCTAGCGTCACATAGACTGGCATTCATATTTTTGTTCTTAATTTCCTGCAAACAGGTAGGAGCAAAAAATTAAGGACTAGAGAAAAAAATTAGCAAATAATTAGCAGAAAATTATACCTTTTTTTTTAGTGGTAGGAGTGCTAGGTTTACTAAGGTAAAAACATTTCAGTCAAAGTTTATAGACTATTAAGAAGAAAATGTGATGAAAATATATAGTTGACCTTGAATGACATCGACAAAATCATTTCAATCTCAATTTTTAATTTGATACGGATTTTAAAATTGTCTTAAGAATCTCCATATACATTACTCAACAAAATGACATACCTGAAACTACAAAAGAAGTGAAATCATAGCAAAATTACCTTTTTTAAAAAAAAGTACAAAAAAGCGCCAAGTACCCCAATAAAATAATACGTAATGTCCGCGTTAATGCTACGTGGATCAACATCGTGAAATCCTCGTGAATATTCGAGTGGACATTTGCTTAAAAACGGTACTAGAATCTATGTGAATGCGATCATAGATTTGACGTAGAAACCACGTAAAAATTCTATAAATTTTAGAAACTTCTTCATAACATAACGTATTCTCTAAATTTCTTGGAGTAAAACGTTACTCCAAAAGAATGGAATTTTACTTTAAGCGATAGTAAAATACAGTTATTCAAAATGGAGTGACATCTCACTTTTTATAAGAATGAATTTTTCGCTCGATAAGTGATCCTTTATTTAACCAGAGTGAAGATCAATTTTCTTGTAGCGGATTGTTCACTTAATTAAAATGAGTAAATCATAAAAGTATTATGTGGCGGTTCTCTTCCAAATCGGGCAGGAAGCTAATTACTGCTTGTCTTAATCGTGCTGCAAGTGGTCTTTATATAGCGCATTGGGTGCACCTTACTCCTAAGAGAGTTACGCCGCCTGACGGCGCCGTGCACTAACTGGCGGACGAGCGCGCGGCGTTTCTCGAAATATCCATGTAAATTCCCTATAAATATTTCTTAATATCCACAAAAAATCTAATATATATTTCGAAGATAAAAGAATTCGATGCAATGATGAAAAAAGAACGTTGCATTCACGTGGATAACTTATAGAAAAACCTGCATCCATGTAAATCACATAGATTACACATGGATGTCACGTAACTGTCTTATTGGGATATACGCGCGCAAAAAACGCTCTCAAAAATGTATTCTTGTACAAAACAACTTAGATTTGACACTACAAAATAAGAGTATTAAATTTTTTTGCCTACAAAAATAATGATATTAAGAAAATGCGCCAACCATAAAAATGGATGTTTATACGAAATAGAACATCTACTTTTTATTATTATTCTTTGGCTGGCATTCACAGTTTGGTTTTTTGTTAAGCCCGCATCAGACTAAAGATTGATATTGGGATTTTCTATTTCGTATAAACATCCATTTTTATGGTCGGCGCATTTTTTTTCACATTATTACTTATGTAAAGAAAAAACGTAATACTCTCACTTTATAATATCAAATCTAAATTGTTTTGTACAGGAATACATTTTTGAGGGCGTTTTTTGCGCGCGTATATTTGACACTTTTTGTACCTTTTTAAAATTTTTTTTCACCTCAAACACCATACTGGATTGTAAATACCCTATTCCTTCCCAAGCGTTTTGTATTGAATAAATGGACTAAAATCAATATTGTGCTATATCTCTTAATTTTTTTATGATGAAAATGATATAATTCACAATAATATTAAATAACATTAAATAAATTTAATTTAAATTAGTTTAAACAAAATAAAGTTTGAAAAAATCATAAAAATGAGTTTTTTTTATTTATCGTATTTTCAATAAAGAAATAAGAAGAAAGAAAGAAAAGATTAAAAAGTATTAGGTGATGATAATAATAATGCACAGTAATGTCTATGTACGTAAATATGTATTTGCGTATACACAAGTGTGTGCGTGCGTGCGTGCGTGCGTGCGTGCGTGCGTGCGTGCGTGCGTGCGTGCGTGCGTGCGTGCGTGCGTGCGTGCGTGCGTGCGTGCGTGCGTGCGTGCGTGCGTGCGTGCGTGTGTGTGAAGTTAAACAAAAAACAATAGCTTTAAGAAAAGAAAAAATGGATAAAGACAATCAATTTTTTTATTTTACTATAAAATTGTAAAAAATATTTTTTAAATATGTAATCATAATTAAAATAAAAAAAAATATTAAAATACTTTCAAGAGGCACTCATCACACACTGATAGAAAAGAATACCTAACTCAAATAAATATTCATTCAAATAGTACCAATAACATTTTAGAGAAAATTTTATAGAATAATATTTATTTCAAATAAGAAATATTTTCTTAATTATAGAAAGTATTACTTGTTTTAAATAAGTATTATTGATTTTCAATAAAATATGTTATTGTTGCTATTCGAATAAATATTTATTTGAGTTAAGCGTTCTTTTCTGCAGCATATTGTCTTGTGGTATTCACACACAGGTACGTTTTGTAGCTCGCACAAACGCAGCCATAATACTTCTCTTTCTAGTGAGTGGTCATCCGAACGAAATGTAAACACGAAAAAAAGTATTTTGTATGGCGATATCCGAAGGAAATGTATACACAAACGTCAGACTGGGGTATAAACCTTCCCCTTCCAATTTACGTTTGTACTGCTTCGAAGCTAATGACGTTTTGATACCAGTTAGTATTCCTCTTCATTCCTAAAACTTTAAATTGAATTATGTCGGTCGGTGTCCCGAGTCGATCCCTTCATTTGCTAAATTAGAAGATAAATTCAAATTTGCGCTGAGTTATAAAACTGCCCCGGTATAACTAGGGTTAATAAACCCATGGTTTTTTTTTTAACATATAATTGTAATACAATAAAATAAAAACACTGCGCGGATAATTTGTGCAACTTTCATATGGAATCCACGTTATATCAATAATCTAATCTATTGGATTTAACTATCGTTGAGTAGATGTCCACTCGAATATTCACGTGGATCCCACATCGCTGATCCACGTAGCGACAACGTGAATTTCACGTGCTTTTTGTCAAGATATACTCGTTGAGATATAGGGAGCATAAAAGCTCCAAAAATATTTCTTTTTGAATGTTAATAAATTTCTAAATATTAATTTTGATACAGTAGTAAACCATAAATTGCACTGTTAAAACTTTTGTTTAATATTATCTGGGAACACAATTTTGTTGACTCATCTTCTTAAGACATTTTATTATTATTTTATTAGAACATGAAAAATCTCATAACCTTTGATCCATTTTTTGTTCTATTAATTATATGTGATTTTTAATTAAAACTAGAAACAGGTTTCATGTGTCGATGATGCTGCTATTGCTATTACTTCGTTTCTGCTATCACAGTACGATTGCAAATATCCTAGGTTTCTAATTACATTTTGTTGATTTATTATAATGTCAAATATTATTTTAGTTTATTTTTTATTGAAATCCAATTTTTTATATACAATGTTTGAATTTTTGTTTTCTTTGTGGTGGTGAGTTTTGACATATTTTTGTTGCATTTCTTTTAACATTAGCTAAAACAACAAATTGCATTTGATCACCAGGTTTTCTCAACACAATATCTATTATAAATGTGTGCAAGGCATGTTCTCGACACAGATTTGACTACTGAATTAAAATTATCTAAACTAAAAACATCCTCTTCAGAACGTATCAAGACGATTTGGACGCCGCGATTTTGTCACGTCTATTCACAGATCGCAAATTGTATGAATGGAATATGATAAACAGTTTGGTTATAAGAAATGGAGTATAATTGATTGTCACAATACAAACAATTATAAAGAGCTCGTTAATGCTAAGCAAAAATAATACAATAAACAGGTCAATATATTGAGTCAAAACAAAATTTCCCTAATACGTTATAATTTATTAAATAAACATTATATAATTATAAACGCGACTAATAACACTGTGTCGAAAAATGTTCAATTTTGAAACGTTTCGACTATACTTAGTCCTTTTCAGTCTTAATAAATTACCAATATATGTGAACTTAAACATAAATGAAATAATGGACACGAAAATATAATTAAACAGTTAAAACAGGTGACCATAAAACAGCGCATTTCGTATTAAATGTGTTATAATAAGTAAAAATGTGAACCAATAAGTAATACAATTAAACGAATAATAAAATGAAAAATAATGAAAATTTTTTTTCGTGGGATTTCATATTAAATTAAATCTATTACGGTTTTCATATTAAATTAAATCTATAAGATGAAAACGATGAAAAACGTGTAATGAATAACATAAACTGATATTGTAGAAAACTGTAAATTTATATATGTTGATCACAGATCTTAGGAACACAACATTAAAATCAGCAACAATACACAGGGTATTTGACAAAGCGCTAAAGACTAGTGTAACGTTCGGTAGTCAGAGGCAGATAATTGATTGTAGTCGACAAAACTGACAAGTTTTATTATAAAACTACTACGTTTCGGCCCTCGGTTCGGACCCTTTTCAAGTAGGATACAGTTGATTTTAGTAATTACACGTTGTCCGTGTGTAAAATTACATAGAACTAAGAGGATATAAAATAATGCATAGTCAAATTTTCGAGGATGTTATTTGTGGACGGCTTAAGCACAACTGAGTTTTGGTTATAGTCCCAACAATTATACAACAGAGTATCGCGAAGAGGGTATAGTCATTCAAATCGTTTCTCCCCATATCCCCTCACCCACTTATTCACTCATTTTACTGTCGTACAGTTGTCTTCCTCCCCCCCTGTGCACGTGCGCTCTGTGGCACAAATCTGTGCCGCATAGCGAGAGAGTACGTATACTAATATACGTCACTGTGCGTCATCGCGTGCACGCTGCCTTGCGCGCGGCGCTACGCACCGCATCAGCTGGTCGCGATCGCATCATCGGCCCCCCGTGGCGAGCAACAGCAAGGTGTGTGAGTCGACACGACGAAAAGTCGTGGGCGGAAAGCTGCATTGCACAAGGCACGCGAGCGAGCGTGAAATGCGCGCGATGTGAAATATATGTATATGTATAATATACACACGCGATGGCCGAGTATCGTCGAGTCAAATCGGAGAGAATACCGTGAGCAGCTTTGCCGTTTGTTGTCATCGTGGCTCGCATCGCTCCGCGTCGCGTCGCGTCACACGTCATACGGAGACCGCGCGCACGAACTACGCGGCTCATGATAGCGAGTGGGACTCTACTCTCGCATCCAAGGACGACCACCGGTCGGACACCGAAGCTGCAATTCGCGAAACAGGCGAGAACCGACAAAGCTTTCCTCTCTCTCTGGCGCGCGCGCGCGCGCGCGCACGTTCTCGTTCTCGCTCTCTACGTTCGGGCATGCCTTGCGCTCGTGCAAAGTTCATCCCCGCCGGCAGTTCGTCAGCGCGATAGCGCGCGAGGGTGACGGGAGAAGACCGCGATAAGAGTCGGCGTCCGTCGTATTCTCGCGATCGCCGCTCACGCGCGACAACGACGACGATCCATCGCTGTCTGTTGAATTCACGAGATTCGAGCGCGAGTGTCCAAGTTCCTCCGAGATAGTGGAACTCGCCCGAGACTCACGGCGGGATATGTCCAGCAGTCTGAGCGAGTTCGACCCGTTCAGCGAGACGCCGATGGAGGTGCCTGTGGAACGAGAGCTCTGTGAAGGTACGAGAAGACGCGATATCTTGCAATTTTTCACGTGACACAACCAAACGTTAATTCTTCTTCGAATTCCCCAAATGGATATCCGACCCAAGTAGAGGATCACAGTACCACAATTTACAAACGTTAGTTGTAGAGCATTATCATGTATTGTAGCTATTGTTTGATACGCCGTCGCATTGTTATCTCGCGCTTACTGCGAGTACATACTCGAGAGATTTTTTCACTAGGAGATCCTTGAAAACTTGAGTAAACTTACACAATGAATCGAATACATAAAGTTTTGTTAGGTCTCGTTAATTTTTCAACTTTCTAATTTATTCTGATTTTTCGATAGATTTAATATTATTTTTACCTTAACACAAAAATTCAAAATTAGGTTGTAAAATGTTTTAGGCCGGTATTCATAGTCATCTTAAATATAAGATCGTCGTGGTTTCAGATATTTTGTAGCCAATTAAATAATCTGTACAGTATTTAAAAATGAACTTTAAGACGATCTTAAATATAAGAACGGCTGTGAAAATACCGGCAATAGTTGATTCTTGAATTATCTTAAGAATTTTCTTCAAATATCAACTAATCATAAGTCGGTATTTAATCGAATCTTATTTCAAGATTGTCTCAAGTAATGTCTTAAGATGCTAATACGGTTCTGTGATTGGTTGATAACATTTTAATACAGTACTTAAGATGATCTTAAATATAAGACTCGACTATGAATATCAGCCTCCTACAATAGCAATCGTACAATCATAGGGTAAGATCGTAGAGTCATATCGGTACTCGTTGGAAAGATTGCAAAGTAGTCGTTGTCGTAGTTGCGCAAATTGATCAAATTCCTATTCCTGCGACTGTGACTGCGACTTTATGACAAGCCAATCATATCTAAGGACAGAACAAAGCTTAACCTAACCTAACCTGACCTAACCTAACCTAACCCCAACAAGTCACAAGCGATCAAAAATCACGTGCATTTTACCTATGTAGAAAGTGTTTATATTGCGACTGTGCTTCCGCCTAGGCGACTTAAAACTACCACTTATTTCCGACTTTACGACTGCTATTGTAGAAGAGGTTTAATTATGACGATTTTAAGACTCGATTATATGAACACTGACCACTAAAGGCATTTGAACAAAGGTCATTCTTAAGGGCCGTACCATTATACAACAGCATAATTGCAATTATAATGTATCATTGCAGTTGCGTGTCTATTTCTACTAATATCAATTAACTTTAATCCCACAAACAGGGTTGTTATGTTTTAAACATTACATAAATTTAAACACAATACGCTTAATGAAAATAATAAGTGCTGTAAGCTGTAAAAATTGACCAATTATAGTTAAAAATGAAAAAAATAATTGAATATGAACTGCGAAAATTTTCTACCACTATTAAAAATTTATAGTTCACGTTACGTATATTATTGATTTTTAGTACTGACAGTGAACACGGCCATAATTGTAGATTAAACTTTAAGCCTCAAGCCTGTATTAATTATAGTATCATATTATAAATTGCGAATCTAACGTTCAACATAATGGTATAATACTAGGTAATACTGAATTTTTACATATAGAAATAAAATTGAATCTTAAAATAATTGTAATATATAAAACTTAAATGTGTGGTTAAAACGGTTTTTTTGTTTTAAACGTGATTCTTTTTCATGCTGTTTGAAATATCTCTCGAGTATTAAAAACATATTTTAAACAAAAAAAAACGGAATGTTTAATTACAAAAACAATTTTGACCAACTCTGCTCACAAGAAAACCTCGCTAAGTGTGAAATTCTAATTTTGATGAAACTTTGTGTACATTACGTAGGATACGTAAATAGATAAATTTTTAAAATACATATTAAATGCGGTTAAAAAATGATTCAAAGAGGTAAAACTATTTTTCGTGATTAAAGAAACTTATTTTGCCTTTTTTCGATATATTTCGTAAACTAATAAATATCAAAAAAGTTTCATACCGAAGTTTTACAATAAAAATATCTCTATTTAACTATGGTATTTATTTTTTGAAGAAAAAAAATTTTTTTATATTTTGTTTAATTTACAAGATATATTAAAAATCTCTTTAACTTCGCAGGATTGTTTCACCCCTTTAAATCATTTTTTATTTGTAACTGATATTTATTAAATTTACCAATTTATGTATCCTCTCTATATATGTACAAAAAATTTCATCAAAATCCGAATTTAATACTTGGCAAGAATTTTTTTCTTGTCACAGTTCGACTTTCTCTTTTATTATTATTTAATTATCTCTTTAATTATTATTTTTTATTCTTTATATATAGGATAAATAAGAAAAATCGAAAATTTAAATTAATTTACATTGCTAGAAATAAAAAAAAAACGACTGTACCTTACAATACTTCATAACTACTTACAATTATGTTTACGCTATTGTACAATGACCTTGAGGTCTCTTTTAACTCGATTTTTTGTTATGTGGACTCTAAATATAATAACGCATATTTTCCAAAAATAATTTACAAAAATTAGAGCAAGGATGGTGAAATAATTTATGTAAACATTTTTTTTATTAGGTCAGAGCAAAAGTCTTGACACTTTTTGACATTCTTGCTAAAGAGATTCTTCAGTAATTTCACGTAAGAATTTGATCAAATTTTAAAAATAAGAGTTTATGATTAATATGTGAACATTTTTAATTAATTTTTCAAACTTCTTTGAGGGTATACTTTTTTTTAAATAATTTTTTCAAACAGTTTAATAATTTTCATAAAAATGACAATAATTTTTAATAATTTTATTGCAAATAAAGTATAAGAAAAATAGAAAACTCATATAAAAGAATGAAAGAACATTTTACAAAATTAAAAAAGAAAGTTTTATCGTATAATAATAATATAATTTATACCGCATAATTTTCCTGTAAGAAATAAAATGAATTATAGGTTAGGTTAGATTAGGTTACACAATTTTTGTTAAATATGACGTTATGCTAGAGAAAATGCGACAACACTTGTTATTACATTTAAGTTGCTATTATAAGCAATTTTTTTTTAATTTTTTATATCAATATTTATCAATATTATCATATTTATAAAAAAAAGGATTTTTAAAAAATAAATTAATAATTTTGTTTTTGCTAAATTAAAAAAAAGTTATATAAAGATAACAATGTCAAAAACTTCTTTGTTAAAAAAAATATATATATAAGTTATATACTTTGCACTTTTTTTAAGTTGAAGAACCTTAAAATTAAAGTTATAATGGCTGAACATGTCCTTATATCTGAATATTTAGACATGAACTTTTATTAATCTTGAATGTGTTTTTTGTATTTTATAGTTTTTTTTTGTTATATTTTTTTGTAATATTAAAATTTGATTGTAATATTTTAATATATTCTAAGACATTTTTATAAGGCAGGGGTTACTTTTAATATTATAAAAATTAAAAATAAAAATTCTCTAAATTAGAGTTCTCTGAATTAGATGAAAATCAAATTTGCACCAATTTTCACTATCATTTTTGTAATCAGCAAAATACGTAAGTAAACACAGTTTCAAAAAAATCGGAGGTATGAGCTTTTCAAAAGTGCACCCATATTGATAATGTTCTTGAAACTTTTTATAAGGGAATACTGGAAACAGATTTGTTTAACCGATTAAATGTGATAATTTTTGTTACAAAACTACGTCTTATTACTTTTATAAATTTGAAAATTCTTTTCCAGAATAAAAGCATATGCATTACTAGAAGTATAAATTATGGAATTTAAACGGAAAGAAATTATAATTTATGGTATTTTTATTATATCTTATTTGTTAGTAAAAAATAACATGCGGAACTATCATGTATAACAATATTTGTTTCACATAATAGATCTGCAGTTAGTATTCACGAAATTTGAAATTTTAGGTACATATGACAGGAACAAACAATGCAAAGTTTTTAAAGTTAAACTTTGATACCTAACTGAGACGAAATTGTTTTACAAAAATTTAGACATACATGAAATTTCGAAAAGTAGAATCAGATGAAAATTTTCTTTTCGTCTTTGATATAAAGTCTAATTCACACAGATTGATATTGGTCACGTGTACTTTAATACTGGAAAAAATTTTCCAGATCTATAAAAGAAATACATACGAAATCTTAATATAATGTGCACTAATAATTTCGTATTATTTACTTCGATCAAATTTTAACATTATTCCAGAGGCATCTCTTTAAAAGGATTATCTCTTTGGAGGTTTGGAAGCAGAAAAAATAATCATTTCTGTAAATTTTTTATGGTGAAACAATTACTGCTATTAATTTCCAATTTACACAGATATTTTACTTATACATTAAACAATATCTATAAATTTTTATACGAAAAAATATTAACAGATCAAGGTCAAGAAACTTATTATAGTCAGTGATGATTAGTAATAATTATATTTAGTGATTATAATTAGTGATAATTCAATTGTCTTAAAAGTCGAACCAACTAGCAATTTTATTGAATCAATTAATTACGTCCCACTATGTTTCGATTTCTGCTTTAGATCTTTTTCAAGTGATAAATTATAAGATATAAAATATACGATAAATGAATGTTCATTAGTTGACATTCTGCCAAAATTCCGTTTATTAGAAAAACAACGTTTCGATCCTTGATTTAAATTCTCTTCAGGTTTCCATTACAAAATGTGCACATTGAACAAACATAACCGCTCAATAAGTTCGGACCAACGAAATATAAACCAATGTTCCACAATAGCAGTACATTTAAAGTTAAAACAATAAATTAAATTTTGAAAGTGTGAACAATCAAGAATATCTATATAAATGTAACATAAAACAAATAAGAACTTACATGTCAAAAGTCAATCAATAAATTATAAATTGAAATGTGGTCAAGTAATAAAATATGTCAAAAAAAGACTAAAATCATATCAAGCATGCACGAAGGTAGCAAATGGATTGGAGATCCAAACATAGGTTTAAAAAGATATGTATAGAAAGTAAACATTAAGCAGTCTTGATAATTCTGTTATATAGCGTGTTCAAACTTATTAGTATCTTTCTGTTTTTTTTTTTAATGAAAAACATCTTAGCGATCTCCTTTTTTCTTCTATTTTTCTCACAATATAATACTTGCGAAAATTGTCAATCAAAGTCATGGTTTTCTATAATTCTAACTATTGAATGTTCATATTCTTTTTTACATCGTTCCTATGTTCTTTAATGTGTATCTCTAATTGATCTTTTTGTTTGCCAATGCAGAATGCATCACACCATTATGCTTCAAGTAATAGACAACATCAGTTCTCTTAGATATGTCTAATTTACCCTTGCCCTTTTGTATGACAATGTCTAGTTTTTTTGGAACATTAAAAAGTGTATTAATTCTAATTTTTTTTCAAATGGTGACTAATATTAATACCATCACTGATACCTTTTATGCATGGTAACGTCAAACATCTTTTGTGTCAAACTCAACGTTTTCAGTTGTCACACTATTGCTAAAGGAATTTTTATGCCTATTATATTTTTATGCATATAAAAAAGGACTTTTTAGCTCTTTAATTCATCTATTAACATACTTATTAATGACGTCGTTCGGAAAACAGTTACTCTTTAAAATATTTTTTACTAACGTGATGTTTGTTTGGTGAAATTTTTTATTAGATAATAACACTGTTCTGTCTCAACTAAATTTATTATGGCGTTAGTTTTATATCGCATTGGATAGCTCGAAAAATAGTTCACATGTCTGCCTGAAAACGTGGGTTTACGATATCAATTTGTTATCAAATTGTTATTATCCCGAATGACAAGAGTATTTAAAAATCAAGAATAAACAATTTTGTAGTCGACAAACTGGCAATTCTTTATTAAAGTTTTTGCTCACAACGTTTCGACCATGAGATTTGTTCATTTTTAAGTGTAAATTACAAAAATAAAAAATTGCCAGCTAAAAATTGGTGTGTGTGTGTGTGTGTGTGTGTGTGTGTGTGTGTGTGTGTGTGTGTGTGTGTGTGTGTGTGTGTGTGTGTGTGTGTGTGTGTGTGTGTGTGTGTGTGTGTGTGTGTGTGTGTGTGTGTGTGTGTGTGTGTGATCTGCAGATATTCTACACGACTTTCTTTTTTCCGAAAATCTTAAATTTCGTTTTTTTGACTTATTAATTTATATTATTCTGCCACTTTATTTGATAAATTTACGTATAAAACTAATCTCCCTTTTCTTTAAGAATAAGTTAAACTGTTAAATCTAAATGACATTTATAGAACTCAAATTATATTGGTAAATCTAAAAAATACTTTAATTTAAAAGAAACTTATTAAAAACTTATTTAATTTATTCTAAAAATAATTTATTTTTTTATTATTTATTCATGGTACTTTGTATATGAATAAAATAATTATTCAAAAAATTTGTATCTATTGACTATATAGAAGGTCATGCATGAACTTCCTTAAATTGTTAAAAAAAACATTTTTTTTTAATTGTTTTTTAGTTCCACTGTATAGAGAAAATAGTTGTATTTATAATAATATTCCAAAATCTCATATCCTTGCGTTGCATTGTTTTTTCTGCCAATAAATTTGAAAAAAGCACGATTTGAGAAAAATGCTTTTAAAGTTTCAATAAAAATATTTGTTTTTTGGAAAGGGAGGGATGTGTTTGTTTCTCAGCGATTCATAGACCATAAAAGAATATACCTTTTTCATAAAAATCGTCAAACTGAGTTGGTTTTTTTTCATTCCGTTGCTTGACATCAACAAAGTCATATCTTCACACGTCTAATTATAATGGACAGTTTATCTCTTTCCGTCTTTTTATTTTAATAACAGTTATTTCCTAATTGACCATTAGTTAAAGCTTTTACATTTTTACATTCGTTTTTACGCCTTGAGAAAATGACGTAACTTGCGACTACAGACAATCTTTTGCGTTTTTATATTTTGTACTGAAGAGGGGTCGAAATGTAAGATGAAACGTTTATGTACTCGATGTACATATTTTCAATTGCGTTTGCGTTACAACGCGTTTAACATCACCTAAAATAAAGTTTTTGCATACGAATATCTAGTGTGGACTCTTATTGGCAATATTCTCCCTAACTTATTTGATTTGTTATTATTGTCTTTATTAGGTTAAATTTTTTACATTTACAGACCGCCAAGCCAAGCGCTCTTTATCCAACACGTCAGCGACTGCCTTGCATGTTGTACCAATTTGTATCCTCATTGTGGTCATTACTTTTAAAATAGGATAATATCTCTCTTTAAATATAATAGACATTCAAAAATGTTACTATTTCCAATTATTTTGAAGTTACAACAAAGATGTCAACTTTGGTTTGCTTTGATCTAGTAAAGATGGGGAGCTTGGAATTCTAAATACATTTGCAAAACGTTTGCTAACGGGCCCAACAGCGATACTTCAATTGCAATCGAACTAAGTATATTATTCGTCAGGCGGGTTTGACCACTCAAAACCTTAAAATTAGATTGTTCCAATCACTGTAATTTCGAAAAATGTAAGGGATTACATTTATACTTTCAGAAAGTATTCTCGAATAGTCATTCTTTTTTATTTAAGCAAGACTTAAACTCTAAATAAATAAAGATAAACATATATTTAAATCTCATTTAAAGTCAAAATAACTTGATACAACCAGGCTTAAAATTAAGACGCTGATAATATAGTACTAATTTTATGATTATCTTGATGTTTTGTAGATATGGAGGTATATATGAGCAACAAAATTAACGCAACAAAAATTTATACTAAAATTTCACTTAACTTCAAACAATTGTAACTGTGTGAAAATTTATTATATTTAAAAGTTATTTTTCATTTTAAAGCTTGAAGTTTCTACTTTAAAGAGCATTTTTCATATTTTAATCTCCTCCTGTTTCTTTTTTGGCATCTGTTTAAAAGTAAGAACGTGTTTTGTCTTCAAAAATTGGCATACTTTGACGCGCTCCACGGGGTACAATAAATTTTTTTTCGTAAATTTTATAAAAATTATCGTAAAATATGAACTTTTCCCTGCAAATTAAAAAAAATTGAAGTTTGTACGATTTTTTTAGTGGCGTAATGACATATTAAAGTTGCCTATGTATTATATCTATACATTGCACTGTACAAATATTGATAAAAACAGGATCTTATAGAAAATTAATGAAATAAAAATCTACAATTCATACATCCATGACTTCTGTAAGAGAAAATTTACTAAAACAAATTTAACATAATTTAACATTTATATATAGTTCCGCTACATTGCATCTTGCATAAGGCGACCAGACATTCCGGTTTACCCGATAAAACATTTTTCATATGTAAGAACATATATAAATATATATAATGTATGAAATATGTTCATATACTTATATATACTTATAGTAGTTACTTAATTTCTTTTTTGAAATTTCTCTTTCTGATGTTAGACAAAAATAATAGTCATATTGAAAAGACAAAAACTTTTGCATTATTTTTTTATAAACAATTAAATATGAAAAAATAAGAAAAAATTGCTCATTTATGATTACAAATATTCCTTGAATCATAAATATATGATATATATAGGTAATTTTTTTCTCTTTTCTTTATACTTTGTAAGAGAAACAATGCGAAAATTATTCTTTTAATTAATTTTTTAACATGACTATTATTTTTTATTAAACATATTTTATATCATAAAATAACATTTTATATCATGTGTGCAATGTGTATAAACGTATTAATATCTTGTGTGCAATGTGTATGAGCGAAATAATATCATGTGTGCAATCGTACTTTTGTACCTTAATTATTTTCGTGTGTGCAAATGAAGCTGTAGACAATCGAAATGTAAGCAATCGGGCACGTAGGCAATCGGGCACCTTTGCAAAATTTGTGTGCAAACGAAGCTGTAGATAACTGGGAATGTAAGCAACTAAAACCCACTTAAAAATGACCGGTGCTCACGGATAGTCAATGAATGAATTAAGAATGGTCTTGAAAGACAGCTTAAGAACAGATTATAAATACGGTCATAATATAACAATATTGACAGATGATACGGCAAATTATATATTGGAAACAGAGTTGTATGTGTAGTTAAAAAGTTAATAATAAAGTTAAAAGTTAATAACTTTTAATTTAATTTAGTTAAGTTTAAATTATTTAATTTTTAACTTTAACTAGTTTAAAACACATTTTTAAAATACATAAACCTTAATTTATTCACTTTGTTTTTAGTTAAAAATTTATTTAGGAAAAAAATAATAAAAGAAAAAATGTTTCTATAAAGCAATATTTCTTTGTTATGGTTTATATAATAGTATATTGCGTTACAAGTGCGGAATATCAACTATTTCCTGAAGATTATTAATTTTAATTATTTATACTAAAGTTTATAGTAAAATATTTATAATAAAAATTTAATTTAATTATGAAACACAATACAAATTAAAGTTGCGATTTTATCGTACTTGTAGAACATCGATCTAAATACAATTTAATCATTCTTGGCTTCGTTGGGTTCTAGTTTTAGTTGCCTGCGTTGCCTGTATGTATTGCATGCTCTTTAGGCATGTCTCTGATGGCTAACTTTTCTTTTTATAGACAGCTCTTGATGTCACCTTTCCAACAATATATTTCGCCGTAATATTTGCTGGTGTAACAAGATTAACATTATTTTTTCTGAATAGGCTAAAACTACTTACACTTTCCTAATATTTGAAAACAAAAAATTATTTTTATTTATATTTTTATGCTTTTTTATTTATATTTATACTTTATGCTTTTTTTAAAAATGTTTTGGAAAGATAATTCAAAATCTATAAATAATTTTGATCTTGCTTAATGATTGTGAATGCACAACGTTTATAACATTCAAATCTACTAAACCACGCTTACTATTCTTATTTAATTTCTACACTCTCTCTACAAAGAATCACGTATGATAAGAATCAAAGTAAATTTATTGTTTGCTAATATTATTATTAATTGTTGAAGAGGTACTAGGTTTAACGATTTAATTTTTGTTTTACATAAAGGTGATGTCCAAGCGATAATAGAAGAAAGTCCAAAGAACAATATAGAAACTAATGCTGTGAGTGAAGCGGTTTACGCTGAGCCTTTGACCCCGGAAGAAATACGTTGGTTTTATAAAGACGGTGTTGACAAAAGGTGGAACGAGTTTTGCGGGTACGACAGCTTGAGGATCGAAAGAATTTATCAAGAACGCCAGAGGTTAATTAGCGAAAGTAATGAAACGAACGATTTGCCACCTGCTGAGAAAATTGTTGTTAGGGGTGGCATGTACGATGTCGAAATCGACAAAATGAAATGCGTTTCAATATATTGGCCAGGTGAATATCGCATTTTTTATTCGTGTTCTCTTAATTTTATTCTCTATTAATTTTATCTTAATTTTATTATTACCTTAGCTCTATTATTATTATCTTGGTTTTTTTTTACATTGTTGCACATTTACCAATTATATGTTTTCTCATTGTTAGAATTAATGCCAATAACGGCGGATCAGTGGTTGATGCAAATATCAGTCTGAATGCCTTAGTAATGATTTAATGCCTGTTTAGATTTCTGTATATTTTCTCATTTGTGTGTGCAATGTATGTCTTTATGCTGCACAGATTACTTTGTCCTTGAAGTCATTATAACCAATTCTGTATCGACTATACCTATCATGACTCGTAACATGTGCGAAACAAATATAACAGCAGTCAATAGATTCTATCACTGCACTAAAGAGTTCGTTTAGAGCACTCGATAAAATATATTATTACATATGTTATTATTTATGCCTTGCAATATATGTATGTGGTGAAGTTGCCATATTATTTCATGGAAACCTATTAATTATTAAAAGTTTTAACTGTATTTCTAATAAGTAGTTCTTAATAGGTCAAACAAATAGTTCTGATCATTAAAGTAACAAAAAGCCATAGTGCGAGCTGAGATGCTAGGTTTAGTACAGCGTCTCATTTTATCCTATGAAAATTTCTGTCACAGTTTTTATAGGATTTTAATAGATCTACAGTTCTACATGAGTTCAAAAAAGAATGATAAGCACTAATTTTTTAATTTTTAATAATTTTTATTACCCAAAAAGACATCCTTAAAAAAATTAAGATGAGCCGACCAATTTCGCCGAGTTTTATGTATTAAAAAATATTTTTTGTATAGTTCCGAATCTAATTCTAGAACTATTGAAAATGTAAAGTCAAAACTCTTAATAATTAATGAGTGTCGACGAAATGATATGCCAACTTCACAGACACGTGGGGAGAGGAAGGAGCATACACATACACGGAGAGGAAAAATCTAGAAAAATTACCATGCTATAAACCGAGTGCAAACGTCTTTTCTACTCTAATGAGGGAATAAGAGAAAAATCGTATTATTTGTTATGCACAATTTCAAATAAATGGATCAATTTTTCAAAAAATCATTTAGTACAGTAAAATGTATATGAAAAATAATTTTTACTTGATTTGGCGAAAAATTAATAATTGCTTATAATTAAATATGAAAGTTATCTTAAATTTTATCGTGCTCCTTGTAAATTTTTCTTTTACGTTAAAGAATATTTAAAGATCAGTTCATAAAATTTTACCCTGCTGTCTCTGAAAACTTTTTATCTTGTTCGGCTACCATCCTGTTTCATATCGTGTTGATCATGTATTTACGTGACAAAGAAACAAATAATATTATGTATTGCATCATTTAGTAGCCTTCTATTGAAGATAAATTCAATGAATATAGTGAATTTCCGTAAATTTTATTTTAATATATTCGATTGATTCTTGGTAGAAAAAAATTCTATGAATATTAAAATATTTACTATAAATAAAAATTTGTTGGAGTCTTTAATGTTTTATATAAATATAAAATTTTTTGTAGAAATTGAAAAAAGTAACCACGAATTACAATCACTTTCTTAAATAAATCTCTCTGAATAAATTTTTTTGCTGAAGATCTATATCAATTTTTAACTTATACATATATGCTTCTTGTTTTTATAACAATACTTTGAACAATTCAACAATAGTTATTGATATATCACATTATATAGCCTTAAATATGGATTCATAAACATTTAGTGTTTATAAACCATTGCGAAATGATAGTTCCCGTAGGATCTTTGGAATGAAGCAACGTCGGCGGCGCGCGGCGGTTCACGATTGAATGGGTGATCGTTTTTTTTTTTTTGCAGAAGTTTAAGCAATACTATATGTGCCAGTTTGTATTAAATTAAAAAAAAAGTTTTTATAGGAGGCCCGGTAAGTTTTGTGCGTAGTGAGATAAATTATAGTGCTCTTGTCTATTTTTTATTAAGACATAAATGATAATTTTTATCTTTACTTTTCTAAAAATTAAGCAAATTAAAAAACTTTTTCCTCTTTGAGACAATTGCACCCACATTTCTATAAATCACGATAATTTTTGGCGAATTTTCTATACAAAAATTAACTAATTTTTCTCTCCGTGTATGCTTGCGCATGCGTCCGTGCGTGCGTGTGTGTGCATGCGTGCACGCGCACACAAAGCTACTTAAATCATTAATATGTAAAGATATGCAAATCATTATTTTTTCAAGATCTGACATTAAATCGGAACACTTATTTTGGAATTTTCCACATTTTTTTTGAAAACACAAGTTTTCGACTTTCGAATTTTCAATTGCTATTCCGACTGCAACTCATGCATTAGTGCTCTTATAAATTGCGAGCGAAATCATCTTTTCGTACGTTCTAATAAGTAATAAGAGAAACAAGGAAAGAATCAGAATCTTTATTTTTCTAATCGAGAGGTGTCATTCGTGTCGTCATTTTTAAACTCTTCCTATTTGAAAATTATTATAGCCTCGACATTTTCATATTAGAATTTTCTTCTCAAAATGTTACAAAGAATTTGTTATTAAATAATCTCGCGCCAGTTTAGATACATCCTGTATATAAGAAAAAATATTATAACCCTTATCCGGTACGCTTCAGTGGAGTTTCTCCGGTATCCTAGAGCCTGTTGGGATCCCAACGAGCAAAAATGATTGCTGCAAAGAAGATATTGAGCAATTTGAAAAAAAATTGCAGATTATCTTTCAAATTCTTTAATTTGAGACGAACTAGTTGTTTTAATTAAAATTTGATTTCGAGTATGTAAAAAAATTTTCACGATTTTTATAAATTTTCGATAATTAAGTGAAAGTTAAATTTAATGGGGTCAGATTGACCACACAGTACCGGGTGAGGGTTACATCATGTTATTATTTATGAATATTATTAATTATATATGAAATATATATATTTATATATATTAAATTATATATTATTATTGAAAAAAAATGTAATATATTCAATAAGATATGTAGTTGCGGGCTGTCAACTACAGATATACCCAATATAATAATATATGCTATTGCAATATCAACATTGTACTTGCATTAATAACAAATATTTAGTTTTTATGTAGTTGGCAACCCGCAATTACATATGTTATTGGCTATATTACTTTTTTTCTGTGTAGACATTAATTATACGTATGAATATGATTTTATAAAATTATCAATATGTGTATATTGTAATTTATATATTGTATTCGAACTTTATTAGATTTAAAAATTTTTCGAATAATTTAGATTTAAATTATAGAAATTTAAATCTGAATCGAATATTATCTTTCTATTCTATTCTATTCGAATATTTTGTATAATTTTAATAATTTATTAGAATGTTTACTTTTTTAATGTGTGCTGTGTTTATTTAAAAAAATTCGAAGAAACTTTTTTAGGTAATTTATTTTTTATTCTTGAAAATCAAGAATTTTAAGTAGGAATATTAGGATAAATAAAAATTGAAATTTTTTGCTCTCTTTTGGCAAAATTAGGTAATGAATATTTCAGTTTACATAAAATTTATTTATTTTGATCATGTATGAAATGTGACAAGACATAAATTACTACATTATAATACAATAAATTGCAAATTTTTTAAGGCGAAGAATGGGAAATTATGAGGTGCACATGGTATTACGATGGCAGCTGGATACCGTTGGAAACGGAACATTCCAAAGTGATAGAGGAAGTCCATCTTGAATTATTCCAAAAAAAAAATAACAATCAAAATGTTGCTGCGTGTGACACAAATATTCCTCAATCTTACAAAGGTACTCTTTTCACTCTCTTCATTCTCTTTAGTCTCTTAAGTTTGCATCTTTGAACTTAAACAGTAGTGAAGAGTTGATAATGAAACTTTCTTTTTCAGTTCTACATACGGAACAATTTCCTGAATTTCATGTTGACTGGCATTCAATTAATGATGTAACACTATATAGCGAATATACACCTACTAAATTAATGCGTAGCGTTACATCAAAATTGGGTTTTGCTAAAAGTAAGTTTAGATTCAGAATTAGAGGTAATAAAAATATCGAAGTTATTTGTATCTTTATGTATTATTGTACAAATTTCTTTTTATTCTAAATTGACAGCAACAGGCTATCGATTGAAAAGAGGTTACAAAGCGTGTGCAAGTATTGACGATAAGCCGCGTGACATCGACCATCTAGTATTTGTCGTTCACGGTATAGGACAAAAGCGAGATACAGGGAAGATTATACGCAACACCACATGGTATGATATCGTAGTAATTATTTTTGTACAATGTATGGGATGTTCCACAAGAAAATAACTGATAAATCCTAGAAAGTATTTTAAAACAGAAAAATTCAAATGTACTTAATTCGACCGAGTTATCGAGACAATTTCATTAAGGTTTTTACAATAACTTATAAATTATTCAGTAGCAAAAAATATCAGACATCTGTAACTTTTATTGTTTATTTAATATAAGTCGATTTTATTATTTTAGAATTGTAATTTCAATTCTAATATTATTATTATTATTAAGTCATTATTATATAATTACAATATTATTATTATTATTAAGTAATTATTTTTTATATTGTATTATTTAAAATATTCACTTCCTACTTGCAAACATGCTGTCATTATACGTACATACAGATCGCCGCTAATTAATTCGTTTAAGTTAAATACTACGAATACTATTTATGGCATCTATAAACTTAATGGTGAACTTATTCTATCAACAAACTTTAATGAACAGTTTTAATTTATGATCATTGCATATACATGAGACTTTAAATAACTTCACAGAAACAAATTGAGCGGTAGGAGTCATTAAATCAAGAGATCAAACAAGCTACTGCTGTCTGTATATTTATTTTGAACAATAATATGATTATATAGGAAAATAATTCGCCGTCTAATAAAATTATAAAAGATCCTCTTAAAATATATAAGAAAACGTAGAATCGCGATATCATTATTATTGCATCAGTATATCTTTACTTTACATGTAATAAAAATGATAAAGCTAAAATGACAGTGAATAACAAATTTTCGTTTGAAATTTCAAACGCATTTTATGTTAGTGGCAATTAACTGGAGATTTAAATATAAAAATACATTAATATTGTTACGTTAACATCTCTGTGTGTCGCAAATGTGTTAATAAAATTATCTATATCTCGATAACTAAGCTAAAATGTTTTATATCTCTGAATTGTTTTTTGCTTAAAATGATCTTTAAAACACGTTCTAGATATTTGTTCCATAAAACATCCTATATAATATACAGTATTTTTATAAAATGTTTTAAATACGAATAAATTAATAGTTTCAGAGATTGCGTGGATTGGCTTAAGCAAAAATATTTTCCAAATTCTAAACACAGAGTAGAATTCTTTCCAGTTGAGTGGCGGTCATCGTTAAAGTTAGATGGAGGTAAGATAAACACTTTGCGATGCAAATATTTACTAAAAAATGTCACGTATAAAATAATAACAGAATTACAAATTGTTTTGAATTGCATTTGAAAATAAATATTTTCTTTTACACAATTAGTCTCAAACGACTTCCGATTGATTTTAACCTTCAAGAAGTCATGATTATTGACCGTTTTCGTCGTTGTTTATTTTATTGTTATATTTTAAAATCTAATAAAATTTAATAATAAATAAAATAAATTATAAAAATATATTGTGAAATAAAAAATGTTATTCAATTTTTATATGTACAATCGGTTATTAAAAGGTTGCAGGGCTTTTTTTTAGTTTCGAAACGCAGCTGGCTCACTGAGCAATGCACAATGTATACATACACACGCGGACAAGAATGCCTGGCCACATGAAATTAGCTGCGTTCCGATTTTTATATAGAATACGTTACATGCACTATAGAAATCCTGGAACGCAGGCCTAACCATAGACGTAGGATATATAGACCTCGCGTTTTCTAGATTTCCTTTGTTGTGCATGGTCAAACTTTAAAAAGAGTAAGCCTCTGTTCATGGTAGTCACCTCTCTGTCTAACAACACGCAGGAGGAATGAAGCCTTCATTGATTCGTCGCCATAGTAAATTTTTGCTCTAAGTATTGATAAACGGAGAAAGATACACCATGAAAGCATGCTGTCTTCTTCTAAAGTTTGTACAGCTTTCTAGCCAAACGCGAGGTCTATATATCCTACGTCTATGAGCCTAACTTTATATGGCCAGGCATTCCTGTCTATGTATATACAAAAACTACAGACTTCTACTTTAGACTCCTAATACGGACTTTTACGAGTGTCGCCACAATACGGGAGGGCGGTTATCTTTAAGAAGTCCAATTGAATTTTATTTCCTGGCTTACGGAGTTTAGTAACCGACCGTACACAGAAAAAAATTTCTTATTTTGAAAATGTGTTTTTTAAATGTTAAATATTGAAATGAGACTATAAATAGAATCTTATATATATATATATATATATATATATATATATATATATATATTATATTAACCCTCTGTCTGTACACTTATTTTCACTAACACGATCTGACACTGCTTTAACTCATTTCTGAAAGCACATTATTATTATTCTTTCCTGTAATGACAACGGTGCAAAAGTTATTTTGTACGTATAGAGTCTTTAAAACTTAGTGCTGCAGATTAAAATCACGAAACGACTGCACAAAAGTATAATTTTTTTTTTTCGTTTTTTACATGAAATTGCCCGATCAAAAATGTTTCATGTAAAAATATATAAAAATCTGTAGAATTATGTATCAAAAATGTCCATGCAAAATTTTATATTGTATATTTTTATATAATTTTACATAATTTTATATACTTTTATATAATTTTGATATAATTCTATAAATTTATACATACTTTTACATGAAACATTTTTGATTGAGAAAGAATTATTCATATGTAATTATATATAATTAAATATAATTATGTATAATTATATGTAATTATATATAATTGTAAATAAGCAATTTTTTTCCTGGCAAAAATTTTTTTATACAAGAGTATGTATAAATCTATAAAATTATATCAAAATTATATAAAATTACATAAAAATATGTAAAATTAAATAAAAATATACAATGTAAAATTTTGCATGGACATTTTTGATACATAATTCTACAGATTTTTACATACTTTTACATGAAAAATTTTTTATCGGGTGTAGTTAGCCACCGTTTGTTATTGTCTATGCTTTAATTCTGGAGAAGGATTTACAATTTTATGAAATCAATTAAGAGCCAAGCTTATCTAAAAATAATTATCGTTCAATTGATAAAACAGACAATTCTAACATCCCCTTAGACACATATCTTAAATTATTATTTACACATTAAAAATTTTCTATAGTTTTAATCTGATATTAAGATTGTTTATATATATATATATATATATATATATATATATATATATATATATAGCTTTTTTATTTAAAGTATTAATATTAGAACATGTTTAAAAAAACCCATACAAAACAAATGGAAAAAGAAGTACAATCAAATTTTCTGAAACTATTAATGTATGTTGTAGTTCATAACATTCTAATCAAAAATCCTCATAGGGGCTAGATCTGAAAGTGACCAGTTTTCAAGTTATGAAAAGCCAAAGATTGGAAATATCGAAACCTGCTGATGAGCTGAATTAAGAGTACAAAGCAAAATGTGTTGTTTAACGTTGTTATCCGACACACACACACACACACACACACACACACACACACACACACACACTTACACTGCTATGCATGCATTATAGAATAAAGAGTAGAGGAAAGAGCATTTGCTCGAAAAAGTGAAGCCAGAATCGAACTAATTATGAGGATCATAAGTGACATAGTATACGTGTAGGTACGTATGTATTATGAACTTTTACACGCTATCCTTATGTCCGTGAGATGACATTCAAGTCCGCCATTATGATTTAAGTGTGACGTTGTCGGTATCACCCATAGACCTTATAGATATGGACCGGCAATTGCCTATAGTTTGTGTATAGAAAACGATGTCCAGAAGAGGTGCAAGAGAGAAACAGACTTTTTAGTACTTCTTTCTCTAAAGTTACCGGAAATAACTATCGCGCATGTCAGCACACATGCATACATATGTATATACATATATATACACACACATAAGTTAAAACACGTGACCAAAACGTATCCAATCATTGGATTTCAATGTATAATATGTACAAACATGCGCGAAACATATTTCCGGACTCGTTAGAGAGAGAAGTATGGACACGATTTCGCTTGGTATTGCCAGTCCATATCTATAAGGTCTATGGTATCACCTCTCACTCTCAAAAATCCTGCAAATGCTCCTTCCTCTACTCTTTATTCTATGGCACGTATCTATATATGCATACACCCATAAACTCACTTATAATCTTAACATGCATACACACACATGCACAAATATGCTATCAGTCAGGCCTCTGTGTGTGTAAACATACACAGATAACAACGTTAAACATCACACTTCGCTTTGTACTCTTAACCGCTTGATCAGCAATTATCGTTATTGCCTAACCTTTAACCTTTCATAACTCAGAAACTGGTCATTTCCAGACCTAGCGTCTATTAGGACTTTTGATCAGAATGTCATGAACAACATAAATCAGTTTCAGCCAATTTTACTGTACTCCCTTTTCCATTTGTTTTGTGCGGGATTCTTTACTTTGCAAAAATTGTAACATGGATTTCTCAAGGTTGTTCTCAAAAATTCTTAAATAAATCTTCCAATTTTTTACATAATATTGTTTAAACTAGAGTATTTTTTTTTAATTAAAAGTCATATACGAATCATTTTCATGAGAAAAATTAAATTAAATATAGGTTGTTAAACTTTAACACATACGCGCGAAACACAGGTTCTTTAAGCGACTCTTTAAGTTCGTATTTCTTGACCTTATGTATCTGAAATTTTTCATAAAAACTATCCTCCAATATATATTTTTTAAACTCTAAACGTTTAATAAATAGATGTTACAAAAGTATAATTGCTGATTACTTTTAATTCAAAGAATCTAACTTGTTAAATCTAGAAATTTTTACTCGTACACAGTATGACCATCATTAATACTTTGAGTAACAGCGTTCGTAGTTCAACAATTTAAATGGATTTTGGAATAAAAGATAGATTTTCAAATATAATAATTTGACTGTTATAATAATACAAGTTAGGTTTTCTTGATGGTTGATGGCAGTCAGTACTGCTACGTTTTTGTAAGCTTATTCTGTATATATAAAAAAATGTAAAATTTAAATAGTTCCCCTTTTAAGACGCGTCCTACGTAATATAACTACTTTTATATTATACTATTTTTACCGAATGTGTGATTTCTCCTTTTAGATATAGTAGATGCAATTACACCTTATAGTGTATTGAGCATACGTCATTTACTAAATACATCAGCGATGGACATTTTGTATTACACAAGTCCTCTATATGGTGCCGAGGTCCGAGCTGGTTTACAAAAAGAGCTGAACAGTTTGTATTTTATGTTTGCAAGTCGGCATCCTGATTGGCAGGGAAAGGTCTCGATTTTAGCGCATTCCTTAGGATGCGTGATCGTATATGATATAGTTACTGGCTGGATAGGCCCTGACGTACGACTCTCATGCCCACAGGCGCAGGAAGTTTTAATGCAAGGATTGCAATTCCCCGTAAGTAATTAAAAATCTCTGTAAATCAAGTGTTTTCTACCGGGAAAACTGAAATTTTCAGGAAAGTTTTTTTTATCTTTGAAAATCGCTTTTATTTTGATTGATTTTGGATTAATGTATCCAAAAAAACCTCTGGAATTTGACTTTTATATTTCAATTTGCTATTCTCTCTCTCTCTCTCTCTCTCTCTCTCTCTCTCTCTCTCTCTCTCTCTCTCCCCCTCTCTCTCTCTCTCTCTCTCCCCCTCTCTCTCTCTCTCTCTCTCTCTCTCTCTCTCTCTCTCTCCCCCTCCTTCTTCCCTCCAATCTCCCCCTCTCTCACCCCTTATCTCTTTCTCTCTCCCTCTCTCTCTCTTAATATTTTCCGGCAAGTTACATATAGGGTTGCCAGAATTAATACAATTGTACTTTTCTAATACATTTTAGTGTTTTTTATACGCTAGTACATTTTCCTTTTTTTAGTACATTTTACAAAAATTTATATCTTGTGTTACATGTAAGTTTTACTTGATTCTAATTTGTTACAATCGCCTAGTCACTGGCCTAGTTTACACCGCGCGACCTGATCTATGCCCTGACCTATACCGCGACCTTCGCCCCCTTTCCTACACCCACCCCGTCCAAGTCGCTAACCCATGTACATTGTATTGAAAATCTGCAAATACATATGAACTTCACTTTGTCTGATTGACACTGTCCGTTTCGCAATGTGTCCGTTTGAGTGAATCCCAGATGCGCACAAATCGAAACGGATACCACCAATCAAATTCTATAAATTTATCCTAACTCTAACTGACTCAGCAATCTGATTGGTGTTTCGATCCGTACGCATCTGGGACGCTCCCGTTCGTTTCGTAATGTGTCCGCTTCGCACTGTGTCCGTTTCGCAATGCGTCCCTTTCGCATGTGTCCATGAGTAAGTTTTCACCGAGGGTTCAAATCGGGTCAGAGTGGGGCCAATTAACTAATAGCTATGCTGGTCACAACAGAAATTAGGTTACTTCCGTTGTAACCAGCATAACTATTGGCTAATTGGCCCGATTTGAACTCTTACTCCGTTTTGCACTGTGTCCGTTTCGCATTATGTCCGTTTCACTCAGCTTGCTGTATCCGTTTATTACTGTGCGCATCTGGGACGCTCTCTTAGCCCGGATCTACAATAGGTGTAGTAAACCTTATGCCATAAGAAACTGATCAATTATAATTGAATGTGAGAAGAATAAACGAATATAATTGGTAAATTTTTATGGCATAAGGCTTATTACACTTATTACCTTCAAATCGTTTTTGGACACCAACTAAAAATTTCTAAATTCATGTATTCACCCCTTCTACATTTATGCCAAGTTTCATTAAAATCAGAATTTACGGGTTTGCAAGGTTCCCTTGTAAGAAATTTTCCAACAACGTACACAACGACATAGTGTAACACAGTGTACATACAATTCAGTTCTTTCCAATTATATCGCAAATTGATACAATTCGACACAGCTAAAATACGATTTGTGTCATAGCTGGGAAGAACTGAGTCATACACTGTGTTACACAATGTCGTCTGTATTGTATCATAACAGAAAAGCACATACAGCACACACACTGTGTCGCACTGTGTCAACTGTGTTGCTTGCCAGAAAGCACATTATTTCATTGATTATTTTTTCTTAATGCAAAATGCCGACAATTAATTGTTAAGAGGGTAGGGCACTATAGAAACTGGAAAAACAATGCCAAAGCTTACAAAGCAACCTTGCAAACTCGAAAATTCTGATTTTAATGAAACTTGGCACAAATATAAAGGGAGTAAATACATGAATTTAGACATTTTTTGTTGGTGCCCAAAAACGGTTCAAAGAATTGAAACCATCTTTTACAGATTGAGACATTTTTACCTTTCTTTGATATATCTTAAAATATCAAAATATCAAAAAATGTTTTATATAAAAATGAAGATATTTCTTGCATCCAATATGTCAAATTTTATTTATACATATTATTTTTATTTAAAAAATTACAAAAGATACCGTTATTTTTCCAATCCCTACAGTGTTTTTTCCTTCTCCTTATTATACGTTTGTGTAAAGCAAGTTTTTTATTTAAAAAATCAATAACAGTAGAAGACAATACTTTGTTTTAAATAGGTGTATTAACATTAGTTATATATTTAATGTTATTATCATGTTTCCCTTTTTGATTATTAATTTTAAGGAAGTATTAAAAAGGAATAATATGACCCAACTCGCATTAATATACCTTGATGAATAAACGAAGGATAAATCTATTTTATTTTGTTTAACTTAAGTTAAATTTTAAAATTTATGTTTATACAAAAAATATTTATGCAAATTTCTTATTGTTTTAAGAATTACATTAAAATAATTTCCTTGTTTATAGATTGAGAACCTGTTTTGCTTGGGCTCGCCGTTGTCTGTATTTCTAGCATTGCGCACACGCGCTCCATCCAATAGACTGGATGTGATGCCGCAAGGTTTATGTAAAAGATTCTACAATATATTTCACTGGTCCGACCCTGTGGCTTACAGAATGGAACCACTTTTAGAAAGGGGCTATAGTAAAATCGAGCCAGTTCTGATACCACCGTACGGAGGAATTGATGGTCAACAGATACCACAGTCGCCTTCTTCATTTAATAATGTGGATCCAACTATACCACCTACAGGTTTTTTATTTTTTATACCTTAATTATTTAATATAATCTTTTATGACTGTCTTAACTCGGAATATCAAATTCAATTATTATTTTTTGGACTCTACATTTATCTTCTGAAATATTGATTTAAATATTTAAATTACATTAATGAGTAAAAATTATTTTGTTTATTGACTTCTATGAATATATCTGATTCCATACACTGCAGACCAAAAGTTGAAAAAATGCGATTTTTTCGTATCTAATTAAATATTTTTATTAAATAATGTTATGAAAAAAATCGTAGATTAGTTTTCAAGCACGCATTTTAAAGAGTAAAGATAGAATTAAAAATTTGTGATTTATAATAATGATTTATAATTTTGCTTCTAAGATTTTATTCGCAAATTACACATTCGAAAATACAGTTTTTTAATATTAAGATTTTTTTGCAATATTAAATATTTTGTGTAAAAACTAACTTTTTATAAAATTATTTTAAATAATACAATCTTATTATACGTGTATTAATAGAAAACGATTTATAATAATGATTTATAATTTTACTTCTAAGATTTTATTCGCAAATTACACATTCGAAAATACAGTTTTTTAATATTAAGATTTTTTTGCAATATTAAATATTTTGTGTAAAAACTAACTTTTTATAAAATTATTTTAAATAATACAATCTTATTATACGTGTATTAATAGAAAACGATGATAAAGATGATAGTCCTGTGGACAGTCCACCTAATCGTAATGCGGAGAAAGGTTGGAGTCTTTGGGGTTTAGTACGAGGTGGTTGGACCGTTAGAGAGGGTCCATCTTCGCCAACACCAGATTCAAATCCACCAATCCGTCCAGGTCAAGGTAATTTAAACACAATATGTCCTCTTTGAATGATAAATTATTTATAAACTTTTTCTACATGATTAAGCAGAAAAAGAACATTGTTTCTAGGATATCTTTATTTTTGAAGTGTTAAATATTAAAATAAGATATAAAACATTTAAAATATTGTAATTTGATTATACAAAGAAGTTTTACATAGTTTTATCGAGAAAAATATTTTTTTATTTAACAACATTGTTAATTTTTTAAAAAGTATAAAATTATCAATATATATAGAAAATAACAATGCCCTCAAACTAAAAATAAAAATTCTTTAATACTAGAGAAAAAGATGGACATTATGGTATTTACATTTTATATAATAATTGTTAATAATCAAATTTTTTATTGAAAATTGAACATTTTTATTTGACAATATGTTATTTAACCGATTCTAGATCCAAAATTATAAAATATATCTAACTCTTAAGATGTTATTTATAAAAATGTAAGATAATACTACAGAATCAAAGAGAAACGTAATAATGTAGCTCCTCGCATGGAATAGATTGTAATAGTTGATTTTGTGTTTAAAGAAACGTTTTGTTGTAAAATTTAGTATTAAAAACCTATAATATGTATATATATATATATATATAATGTATGTATACGTAATCCCATCTCTCATGGTAAAAAGTTGGGACAGCCATTACAATTCACCTTGTATATATTGCCCTAATTTTTTTATGAGCTTTATAAATCTTAGTTTTAATTGTACGACATTGTTTATATATGTTGTCTTTTGGAAAGCATAATCTTATTTTGTAGATACATATATTTTCTACATATATCATGAATTTTGTATATTAAGCAAATATATATGATTATAAAGTGACAGCAATTATCGACAGTGACGTACTAAAAATAATTTTCTTTGTTTTTTTATATGAATTCGATCATTCTCCTCTATATTTTTGTGCGTACTTTCATTCTGTAAAAATTAGTCTAAAATAGGGAATGTCATAAATTCAAAAATAATACGATAAATTCAGAATAATACTTAAAAGTTTACAGTTTACTCATTTGAATATTATACCGAAGTGTTGAGAGTAAGAACCCGACCGAATCGAAACCGAAATCAATCTGTTATCGTTTCTTTTTTTTTCTTTTTTGTGATGCAATGACTTTATGGGGACAATTCAACTCAATTTTCGTTTTCTTTACACACTCAGTTATTTAAATTATTATTAAATATTCTTAAATACTATTAATTATTATTATTATTTATTAGATGATATTAAAATTAGGAATCGGAACCGAAAAAAATCGTTATTTAAACGGTTTTTGATTGTTTAAATGTGTCAAGAAATTGAAACCGTTACACCAAAATTCAACCCGTACGGTTTTCAAATATTTTATTAAACTGTAACTGAAATATAATTTTAACCGAATTATAATTATATTTCAGTCCGGGTCTTTGATTGAGAGTAAACTTTTAAATGTTTAATGTTTATTTTTAAACTCGAATATTGGATGTGTCTAACTGAAACGTTTAATTATAAGTATTCACAATTTTAATAAATATTTAAAATTGAAGTATATACTGAAATTTGAAAGTAAACTTCCAAAATTAAATGTTAACACTTAAATTTTTATGTAAACACGTTTAATATTATTAACATGTTCTTTTAATAAATATTTGTATTTATTAAAAGAACATTTTTAAGATTTTTTTAAATAGAAAAAAAATTTGAACCCACATATATGAATTATTAATTATTTACATAAACAATGGAGCGCGTCGATGTATTAATGACCGAACAGCTGAAATAAGATATGATTTAATGTTTGGCCATAACTTCTCAGTATCGGATTACAATTAGAAAATTAATACAGTAATAAAAAATATTAATATAAACAGATATATAATGATAAAATATAACTAATTTAAACCGTTCAAATGTCAAAATAAGTTATTCATTCCAGTTTATAATGGAATACACTTGTAACACAAACATCTATTTATTAAAATTTAAAATAATCAAATTCTTTAAAGAAAATTGAATTGTATAACATAAATAAGATTATAATTGTTTAATATAAACAGGAATATAATTTCTAGCTTATATGGAACGTATATGTAATAATGCTTGTTAAATAAAATGTATTAATTTTAATTTAATGTTTGTGTTTTTTCTGTGTAGAATTAGCGCAACGACTGGATTACGTGCTACGTGCAGTTGGTTTAGGAAGAAATTACTTATATACCGTCACGGCTCATACAGCATATTGGAATAATTACGACGTGGCTTATTTCGTATTGACGAGACTCTTTCCGACACTAGAAACTTGATGGCGGTTTAAACACCTTAACGCGGAATTCCTTCTGCTGAAATGCTCTAGTCCATTAGTAGGCCTTCTCTAGAATGTAATATCGCATATTAGGCCTATCACCAAAATAATCTGTGATAATGGGAAAACGATACAATAACGCTGTAAATTCTATGAACATCCGATCGTTTTATACATCGCATAATTTGATAATTGCTAGGCGTCGAGTTACACATGAAACAAAAACATCGTCTTTACTCTGTTTTGAAAGGTAACTCGTTTGTATTAAATATTCTAAAATTCGACATTTATATGTAACATAATAATAAGCTCTAATATATTTAATAATAGAAGAAGACGCTTGAGAACAATCTGGTAGAAAAGTTTTAATACAATTTTAATGAAATTTTAGTGACATTTCGTTGTATTTTATGTTCAATTTTAATACAATTTTAATTACATTTTGTTATATTTATGTCCATGTTGAGAGAGAGAAAAATTTTGGTCAGTGATTTCATAATTTCAATTACAAAATTATTAATTTTAATAAATGTCATTAATCCTTTGTTGCATAGTGTACCATATGAGGACAATCAATTCCTTCGGTGTTTTTACTATTTTATAATTAATTTGTGTAACATTTAATATTATGTTTCTTAAATTTGTATAATTTTTTTTTTGTCTTCCACTGATTCTGAATTTATTATATTTGTCTTACCTCTCTCTCTCTCTCTCTCTCTCTCCCCCCCCCCCCTCTCTCTCTCTACATATATATATATTTAAAATTTTATTATTAAAATCAGAATTTGATTCTTTACAAGATTTTGTATTTTATGTAATTATTTATATTTAATAAAAATCTTATATTATTGCGACATATACTTCAAATTCCTGAGGCTAAAAGCTGTATTATATCATTTGTTACATGCATTCTGCTAACACAGCGTTCAAAATTATAACTTTTGGATCGATTTCTGAGAATGCCTATTACCACCTTTACTAGTGATATCAGAAGCCTAAAAACTTACATATAAAATATGATATGTAAATAACCCATAGTTTTTAATTTGGCCATATTTCGTTAATCCATCTATTTCAATTTTTTAATTTTTACTTTAGATTTGCAATTAACTTCAAAAACTTTCATATATTAAAATTCAACAAAATGTATTAAGCAGAAAAATTTATGCAACAAAGGGTTAATTTACGAAGTAATCTACAATTTTTTGTTATAAATTTCATTTTATTAAAAATTTATTATAATGTTGTAACAAAATGTTGTTAATTAATTTGTTATTATCAATGAGAAATGATGTTTGGAAAGATATTTGTTGTTTCGATGAGTCATTTCTCAACGAGTACGAAACATTTGCGATTATTCATTGCAATTTTATCGACACTTTATTACAATTGCAATAAAATTTTCTTGTTTTTTTTTATTAAATAATAGTAGTGATTTTTTATTGAAATTTTATTATATTTAATTTTTATTAAAATGTCTGTTATATTTATATTAAACACAAAATTAATATCTAGCAAAATATAATTAAAATTCTCTTGCGTATTTATTGAAATTTCGTCAAAGAATCCCGCACATTTTATCTGAAAAATGGCTTTCAGTTAAATTTTGTTGAACTTAACATACATTATTGCCCACACCTTTCTGATAAAAAGTGTCAATGGGCACAACCTCCAAAAAGTAATAGTTTAAGAGCTACAAAGCTTCAAAGTCTCTGGGATTTAAATGTGAAGCTAGCATACTGCTTAGAAGTTTATTTTTGTTCAACTAAATGCATATATGTGATGATTAGAAAAAGTATAAGCATGATTCGGAGTTGATGTATATGTATATAAGGAAAAAAAATTTGATTATATCGTCAAATGAAGATCTTGTCAATAGCCATGGCTATTTGACGTCGTAATTCATAATTTGGTTTATTGATTTTTTTATGATTTCCGGAGTACTTGTAAAATCACAGACGAAAATGGAACGGCAACGCCATTTCTCACTTTGATGTTTAAGAAACGACTCGCATATGGGATTCTTAAAAACAATGAGGTATAGCAACAGTCGTATTGTTTAATAAGAGAAATACTGAGAAATACAGAGACACATCAAGAGAGAAAACAACGATGTAGTGTTTAGATAACGGGCTGTAATTTGATTGTCGTTTTCACGTCGCGTTGCACGAAACTAAACATCAAGGACTATGTTCTATAATCAACTCTTTTTTTCTCACCTTATATATATACCGACACCGAATTATACTTATATATTCTTTAATTATCATATATGCATTTACTTGAACAAAAATAAACTTCTAAGCAATATGTTAGCTTCCTCTCGAAATCCTAATATTGAGACTTTAAAACTTTGTAGTTCCTAAACTATTGCTTTTAGGTTGCGCCCATTAACACTTTTTATTAGGAAGGTGTGGGCAATAATATATTTTAATTTCAGCGAAATCTAACTGAAAGCCTCCATATAAAATATGCGAGGTCTCTTAATAAAACGTTAAGTTAATCGAAAATACATAAAAATTTTATTAAAATTTTTTTATCTGGAAAATAATAAGCTTAACGAATTGTGTTGCCACCTGATAGATATAATTTATGAATAAGCAAGATATTTATAATATTTAAGTATAACACTTTACATAAAATTCTCTACGACTTGTTAAGACAGTTGTTTTTGAATAGTTTATAACAAATACATTAGTTCGACAACTGATGTATTTTCGTTGTGATTGCCTTTGTTACGTATATTGCCATATATAAATAATATATTTTAGAATTAACACTAAACGTTTTAAATGTGTTATCGCTCTTACACTGGAGTAAAGTAAAATGATATGATGTTTACGAATTTTTCTTACACATGCACACGCGTGCGCTCACGCACATTAATTGGTTTATGAAAATATACATTCGGAATATTCAAATAATGCAAAAACATGAGACAACATACATTATATTGTAGACTTTTCAATAGTACACTATTAAGATATATGTACTACTTACAAAAATTTATAGTTGCAAAATTATGCTTATTTACAGATTTCTATAAATTGATTTCTTGTTAACTAGTACGAAAATCGCAAAACGGTACAAAATTTCTTTTCAATTTCGTCTACTACATCTATCCAAACAAACATTGTGTCAATAATTATCAGATACTTTATTTACATATAAATAATTCATATCTGCTATATGCGTGTGCACGCGCGTGCTACTATTTATAAGTTTGAAAACATGGGGATTTTCTCGCATTTCATGAAAAATTAAGTATTAAAAAATCTGTGAATTTTTTTTAAATTTATGCAAATCATACATCATGTAATCTCTTTAGTTTCAAAGATAAAAAATATTTTAGGAAGTTTTATGAACACAAGAAGTTTGAGAAATTATTGCATTTGTTTAAAAAGAACATTTTAATACTTAGGAAGCTTAAGCTCCCTTTAAAATTATTTTTATTTAATTATAGTTCAAGGTTTCATCAAGCTATAGCGCTTCAAACTAAAAAAATATAGAAAAATATCAATTTTAAATTTTCTGTAATTTAAAAACAAAACAGAAACAAAACCAAAAGACAGATTGGTCAATTTACACATATCCGTATCAGTTCCGTATCCGTTCAGTTCGTGATTTTCACGGTACTGTGCCGGATGTGTGAACATATCCGTTTAAAAACAAAGGAACAATATTTATCATCACTGACATTGACAGAAAATCACGAACTGACACGAGCGGACACGGCACTGATACATTACAGATATGTGTAATTGACCATTAAAGCGCTATCTGTTTTGCAAACACATTTTTCAAATTTCTCTATAATTTTTTTCACCGAAATACTTAATCTTTTGATGAAATTTGGTAAGAAAAGCGCAGTATTTCCAAATAAACGACAATGTTTATAACAAGATTATTTTAGTTTTATTAAATATTGTTCAAAATACTGACATTTACTGATAAGTGCTATTATTAGTGTCTATTATTAGTAATATCGTCCATTTTACATATCAGACATGTTATTACATTTTTTATTAATTACATTGTCCGACACTATTTTTGTAACACAAATGCAAATAGTCATTTCCGACGTATTTTTACCTGAACACGAATTTGTTGTCAAAATTTGGCTATTACGTCAAAATTTTGAAAAAAATGGCGTCAAAGAAGTGGAAAATGACGATTTTGATGGTTTTCAAGACGTTATAATACTGATATTAAATTCTTTTAACAAATTTTTCATTGCTGAGATATCTTAAATACACATACCTATATGCACATGAGATCAGATCACGTCGTTGATCTCGGGTAATGCTAAGTGCGGTTGTCTCTTTATAATCTTTCTGTCATATTATATTTTATTATTTTATATTACTTTTTAATTTATATAATTCTATTATATTATATAAGTAGAAAACTTTTCACTTACTTTTCCCTTACTTTTCACATAATGCAGTATTAAGATAGAATAAGATGACTTTTGCATGTATTCTTTATGTATGAAAAAGAGCTGTAAATTAAATTATTATATTTCAAAAACGAAAAATCATATCGAAACGAACCAAAGTGCATTCTAAAGCTAAAAATTGATATTTTCGAAGGATATTAACAAAATTTGTTAAAAGAATTTAGTGCCGGTATTATAAATGTCTTGAAAACCCTCGAAATTGTCATTTTTTACTTCTTTGATGCTGTTTTTCTCAAAATTGTGACGTGATAGCCAAATTTTGACAACGAATTCGTGTTTAGTAGGCAAAAATATGAAAATGACGATTCGCATTTGTGTTACAAAAAAAGTCAAATTTTGTTGAACAATGTTATTAATAAAATTAATTAATTATTGCTAATTGTATGTAATAGAATTTTAATCAAATTTAATTGCTCTGAACAAATAAACTCCAAATATTTGTAAATTGTATAGTATAAAACTGTATAATGAATTCCTGAAATTAAGAAGTGAGTTTTAATCTTGCGTTTTTTGCTGAGAAATATTATGTATTGAATAATGTATAAGTTAACTGTGTGTTTTTGCACTATTTTATTATTATTATTATATATGTTATGATATTTTGAAAAGCGAAAATAATATATTTGTCTTTGTCTTTGCAATATTCACATATTATTAGTTTATTCAGGGGACAGATAATTTAATAGTGCGACAATAATAGACAAATATTACATGGAATTTTATTAGAAAGATGAAATACAGGAGAAAAGAGCTGGTGAAAAATATCAAATTTTATATAACATGACAGACATCATTATTAACTAGGCCTATGGGAACATTGATATAAATAATTTTTCTTAATATATAGAAAAAATGATATCATAAATGTGATATTTATATCACATTATCATGTGATATAAAAATCTGTTCTTAAAGAACTTCTACATGATAATGATAAAAATATAAAACAAGCAATCTGCCATAACAACAAAATGATGAGACACATGTTACTTATCAAATATTCTTTTAAATTAAAAACTTATATTATTAAATTTGTGTTAAAAATATGTATCACAGTTTCTGCAAAATAAATTAAAATTAAAAATGAGTTAATATTGGTGCTTTAAATAAGTTATATAAATATGAAAATTATGTAAATAATATTTTTATTTAACAACACATTTTAATTTTATTTCACAATTTATTCCATTTGTTATAAAAATTAAATTATTTTAAAACACAATCCGTGTACTCGCATATTTTGACATCTCCTCAACAAAGAATCTTCCGCCTCTAGGTCGTCGGCAATGCGTCATTTTTTAATGTAATCACTTGCACTAACTGAAAATGGGGCAAAGGATAAACCGAAACGTATAATGTACTTGAATTTAAATATTAATTGTATTGAATTACTTTCACGCGCCAAATACTGCGTTTAACTCATATTTGCTGCTCCTATGATATATTTTCTTGCTTTAGCACAATGACAAAAGTCGATTTTTTTATATCAAAATGTTAAATTTGTCAGTTTTACCAATTAAACAGCAACACATATATTTACATAAAGTAATCATAAAAGTATGCTTTTTTAGTTATCATATCCTCTCTTGTGTAATAAAGTTTCTTCCGCGTTGCTGATTGAATTAAGATTTTGGGAGTGATTCTCTCATTTGGTTCACTTGGTTCGTGTTGCTATAGTAAATGTCAGCTGTCAGAGAATTGTAAATCGAGATATATGAATTTTTTTACTGTTTACTTTATAATAAACACTATTAATGCAACTATTCGACATTGTGTATAAGAATTTAAAAAAGTTTCTAAAAGCTACGCGTAGTAGTCATCTCTTTTCCACTACGCTGATCGATTCTCTTGCTGCTTAACATTGTAAGCAGCTGTCATTGCGGAGTTAGCAAATGTGTATAGAAGAGATTATTGCAATTTATTTTTAAAAAGTAAAAAATTAAAAGTAAAATTAAATAGCGCGCGCAAAGCGCTCTGATGTCTAATAGCGTTTTCGACCGGTCTTGGGTTAATCGCTCCGGGAGCGATTATGCCAATAACGCCATAAAGCCAATCACACCCATTCTTCTGAAGAATTGAATAACTGTGATTGGCCAGTTCTAAAAGAATAAGAACCCGAGATGGATTAACCCAACTCGGTTTTGCCCGATCGAAGACGTCATAATATTAGGTCCGTTCAGATGAAGTGGATCAGTGAGCGCTCAGTAAGCCCGGATCTACAATAGTGTAGTAAGCCTTATGCCATAAGAAATTAACCAATTATATTCGATTATTCTTCTCAAATTCGATTATAATTGGTCAATTTCTTATGGCATAAGGCTTATTACACCTATTGTAGATCCGGCCTAATACTTTACTATGATTAATTTCTGCTTCTAAATCTAACGAAGTATTAAAGGCAAGAACCAATCATATTAGAGAATCACTGACAAGGGAAGTTATCGAACCCGAAAATTTAGAAAATTTTGAAAAATTATATGCAAGTAGAACAGTTTGTTCTTAATAAGGAACTATTTTTCATTTTTCCTAACTTTCACTTTGAGGGGGTGAAACACTTCTTCGAAAAAAATCGGTTTTTTCCTTTCCATGTAAATATCTTCGAAACTATAAAAGATAGAAAAAAAGTTTTTTAACAAAAGTCGAACGGTTTTAAGAGTACTTCAAAGTTATAAACAAAAAAATTTTATTTGCTTTTGTTAACAAAAGCAAATAAAAACAAAAGCAAATAAAAATTTTTTTTATTTATAACTTTGAAGTACTCTTAAAACCGTTCGACTTTTGTTAAAAAAAATTTTTTCTATCTTTTATAGTTTCGAAGATATTTACATAGAAAGAAAAAAAGCGATTTTTTTTTAAGAGGTGTTTCACCCCTTCAAAGTGAAAGTTAGCAGAAATGAAAAATAGTTTCTTATTAGGAACGAACTGCTCTACTTGCATATAATTTTTCAGAATTTTCTGAATTTTCGGGTTCGATAACTTCCCTTGTAAGCGCTCACTGATTCGCACCGTCTACTGAACACGCCCATTATAAAAGACGGGTCTAAGTATCGTAATTACAAATAAAACAACTAAAGATCAAGTTTTTGTCATTAAAAAAAATTGTATATAAAAAATTTTACTAATTTTGATTACACAAATTTTTGCTGACAATCTCAATAACACTAGATAATTGCAAGAAAGTTAAATAATCTTTAAAAAAATTGCAAAATAACAAATATCTAAAATTTATATATGTATAATATTATTATAAATTTATATATTTTCATGTTTACCTCCATCTGCATTTTACAGACAGCCAAGATTCATCTATAAATTAAAAAATTAGCGTACTGTAAACTGACATAGTTTGATATTGTCAAAGACAAATAGAAAATAACATTTGTGACATTAATATATTTTTATATATTTTATACTACTCCCTCAATCGTAATTTCGATAAAAAGCAACATTTTTCTGAGATAACGAAAACTCTTTATCTATTTGTCATGTTGTGTTATGTAATTTCAAACAAGAAATTTTGGAAATAAATGTATTAAAAAGTATTTCCATTTAATTTATCTTTTATATTAATTGTGTGAGAATGCATTTTAAATAAAAGTGCCATAATAAAAAATTTTTATAATCCTTATTGAAATTTCAATAAATTTAACATTTCATTAAACTATATCATGGTCCGTGATACAAACCATTTTTTTGTGGGTGGCTGTGCTGCACTGTCGCACAAAAAAATGAATTTATCATGGACAAGACCATGATATCCTGATGTATTTTGAGTCGCTGAATACAAATTTGGTATCAGAATTGCCCCATCACCCACCATTTTCCGCGTATAGCGAAATTATTACGATTTTCAAGGTTCTCACCCAGATAGCACAACGAATTCGAAAAGAATTCTTTTTGAACACCCAAATTTTGACATAAAGTCTTTTTCTAACCCATTTCTGCACCAAAAGGATTTTTAAGAGTTTAAAAAAAGTTCTTTTGTATGTCATCAATTCTGAGTCCCTTTTGTAATGCGTATAAAGTTTATTTTATGTTCTATAAGAATTCGCATTGAATTTAAAATTATTTTTTAATATTATTCTAATAGAACTTTATCGAGATACTTTTTTGAATTTATTATGATTTTTTTTTATAGTACAAAAAGGAATTGCTTTTTAGTGTAAAAAAGGATAATAAAGGATTTTTTGAAATTTTAAGAAATGTTAATTTAAAAATATACTGCTACAAAAATAGAGAATTTAGTATATTATTATTATAAGTGAGAAACTCTCTTATTGTTACTATACATGTATAAATTATGTATAAAATTTCCGCATATTTTATTGTAGTATATTATTGAATTAACATTTCCTGATTTTATATAAAAATAATATACTTTTTTACAAATTTTTTATTAAACGCGTTATTATATGTTTATTATAATTTAAAAAAAATTTAATTATATATCAAATTTATGACAAATAATATATATATATATATATATATATATATATACCATATATATAATAGCATAAAGTATTTATATACTATTTAGATAATAATAGTACTTTTGACAAATAACAAAGAGATATATATTTTTATGTTCTTTTTAATAAAATCAAAAAATGTGTTATAAAAATTTTATGCTTTGTTAAAAAAAATAAAAAGACACTTATATTTGTTATACCTTTCTATAGTGTTACGGCTCTTTATAAGAATTTTAACATTAACTAAATTATATAAATTCATAATAAATTTGTATGTGGTATTCTTTTTGAACTAATTTCGAATCAATTATGTGTTTATAACGAATTTGAATATTAAATTCTTTTTTAACTTATTTTGACTAAATTATGTGAATTCATTACAAATTTAAATATTGTACTCTTCTTGAACTCATTTCAAACAGATTATGTAAATTCTTAAAGAATAAAAAAAGGTGAATTCTTTTTGAACTTAAAAGGATCATCTGTGCTATCTGGCAGATAACAGTGTCTTCTTAAAGAATTCATAAAGTAGTCTTCCTTTCTGTAATTCCTGAGGAATTCATAGAAGAATACTTTAAGAATAACATAGGAAGTTACATGCACCATGATTCGAATTCCTCAGGACTTCTTAAAGTATTCATATAGAATTATTTGTTAGAATTCCTCAGAACTTCTTAAAATATTCATATAGAATTACTTGTTGAAATTCCTCAGAACTTCTTAAAGTATTCATTAGGACTTCTCCAAGTAGATATCTCAAACGGAATTAAAAAATTTATTTTCAAGATTTCTGATAAATGTTCCGATTTTTATAATATTGGAACGTTTCTCAGAAAAATTTAAAAAATAAATTCTGATTAATTTTGTAAGAGGAAGAAGACTATACCATGTTTTAGCCAAGCCATAGTCGTACCTGTTAAAGCATGTTTAATTTCTGTACCTGAAAAAACGATCACTCATCCAAGTGTTAACCATCGCCAACGTTGCTTGACTTCGAAAACCGTACGCATCCTAACGCCCCGTGATGATCCATGAACACTTCTTGTTTATCCATACATATTTGTTAATATATTGTTTTGTTAATTATATATAGCACATTTCGTGTATAAAAGTATAAATTAGCATTTATTAAGCGATATATAATTATAAAAATATAATTGAGATTATCCAAACACTCGAGTAATTTCTGATGAATACTCGAAGTATTCCAAATAATAAATTTCAAGGTATTCATTGCAATGAACTCTTAAGGAATACTTCAATGTGAACTTATTGTGGCTAATTCCTCAAGAATTCTTTATGTATTCATTTTTCTACTTCTCCAAGTATTAAAATGATTTCTTTAGGAATTTCTGTTCATCTCTGTTATCTGGGTTTTTTTAAGCCATTTTTTCGATTTAAAAAAAAGTGGGTGATGGACCGATTCTGACACCGGATTCGTGTTCAGCACATCAAAATACATAAGGATATAGTGGTCTAGTCCATAGGATAGACTACTTTTTTGTGTGACTGTGTTAATATTTTTATGAGAAAATAAAGAAATTTTATTGAAATACTAATTATTTTATGAAATTACAACAAAAAATGGCATTGTAATGATAAATTAATGACATTTTGTTAAAATCAATGAATTTTTGATTTGATAAAATCACTGATTAAATTATTTCAAAATTAACATAAGATTCAACATAGGTCATCAAAATGTCATTAAAATTTCAACAAAATTTTATTAAAAATTTTTTATTACTGTTTTTATCTCTACTGTGGGTTATACATTAAGTTTTTAAATAGAATGAGCTGTGAGATTACAAAGAAAACACCAAAAAGTTCTTCCTCTGATTGTGCCGAGTTTTACATATGCTAACTATTACCTCACACAAATTATATTCCTTTACGAAAGCAACTTAAATATTTTGTAAACTTCGAAAGTTGTTAAAACATGTTTATTAGATATTTTTTACTAATTTTTCTATGTTAAAGCTGGACTAATTTTAGCACCGAGTTTACTGCAGATACCTTACTGTATCTGTTGTAATTTGCTCTTACAATTATAATATAAAACAGTTATAATATAGATCATCAAATACATTCAATATTTTATTTATTAAATTTTATACAATGAAAAAAATATTATTTTTTGTAAAAATGTAAGAATGTATTTTTTTTATTATAATTTTTTTATATAGATAATTTTTTAACGTTTTGTTAGAAAATATTAGGGTTGGTTAAGTCAATATATTTTTTAACTAAATTAAATTAACTAAATTAAAATTATAGCCATTATAATAGCCATAAAATTAATTTAGTTAAGTTACATGACTGAAAAACTAACTCAATTAAAAGTTACATTAAAATTGTATTACCTACAATTAAATTAAAAGTTAATTTTGAAGTTTTATTTATATTAAAATAGAAAGTTATAATTTATTTAAACAAACAATTATAATATAGATTAAATGCATTCAATATTTTATTTATTAAATTTTATAAAATAACAAATATTATTTTTTGTAAAAATGTAAGAATGTATTTTTTTTATTATAATTTTTTTATATAGATAAATTTTTAACTTAAGAAAAGTTAATAAGTTAAATAAAGTTTACGTATTTAAAAAATGGACAATTAGTTGAAGTTAAAAATACAATTATTTAAAATTAACGAAGTTAAAAGTTATTAACTTTTAACTTTATTATTTTTAACTTTAACTTTTAACTAGTTACTATTCAAACTTGGAAAATATTAATTTCTTTACAATGTTATTTTTTATATTCAATGTCATAAATTTTACAATTGAGTTAGAAAATTATTTGACTGCTGTTTTAATGTATAATTCTTTTATTGATGGTATCATAGATACAGTATAAAATTGTATTACAACGTGGTATAGTTATGAAAAATACAATCAAAATATTAAATGCACACTGTGCCAATACTAAGATATGCAAGTAGCTTCGACAGCAGCTTTTAACACAAATATATATGATATATAGATATTATACACACATACATACATACATATATATATATATATATATATATATATATATATATATATATCATATATATTCAACAAATACAAAATTTTTTTAATGCAAATGCATGCATATTATATGTAAAATTCAAATCAAGTCTGAAAAACTCTTTCTGTATGTATACCTGATGGTTTGAGATTTCTGGCAATATTGTATAATACATACGGAATAATTCTTGTTCTATACTTATAATTAACGCGCAATCAAAATACTGTCGCCACTGTATAAATAAGTCAATGAACCATCTATCGATATGCTTATGAAAATCATATTTCTTTAATAATTGATACAATAAATTTATTTTTAAAGGTACTTGCCAAGAAAGTATATGCTTAACTCGCAATAGATCATCTCTGTGATCGTCTTTTAATAAAATGATATATTAAAGTGTAAAAACTATATACAGAAGATCCTTTAATGACGTTCTGAATCCGAAAATAATTTAGATTTGCCGTTATAATTACAGCATACGTCCGCGCATTTAAGTGAATAAAGAGGCATAATATGATGTACTTGCATGAAGTTTCGAAATGGAATGCAATCGCTTTAGTATCGCTAAACATTCAAGAGTACAATATAAATCACCAGTAATATTTTTGCACGTATTATTTAGCTACAGTGTAATTGTAATCGAGTTGCATGATGCAGACACGTGATATACAATCAAGTGTATATGCACGCGTGCTCTATTTGGTTGAAGACAACGTGCGCACGTACATTTACATGTGATCTTTGTGATCGCCTGAAGAATCGCACGAGACCACGTAAGTAGAAGCGATTTAAATGGCCATAAAATACACATTACGTTGAAATTTATCTCTTTATATTAATAAAATATAATGCTTATTATATGTAGATACAGAATACTTTAAAAAGTCTGAAAACGGACCTAATCTCCTTAAATGAGCTCTCTTTATGTCTCAGAAACAAAACATTGCATTGTATAAATAAAAGTAAAATCCACTTATATAATTAAAGAAATAAAAAACCATAATTAATATATTTATAGTTTTTTTTTCTTTATAAAATCTGCAAAAAAACGAAATCCTTAAAAGTGGAATAAAATTTTCACGATTTTCTTTTGTAAATTGCATAGTTTAAACAATAATGACTGTAATACTATTTTCGTCTACATAATTGCACAAAAAATATTAGTATAAAAATCCGGCTATGACCGAAAAAGACTTCTTTTATTTATATTTTGTCTGAAATATTTTTCCATAAAACCAATAATTTCAGAGATAATTAGTCATTTCCAGACTTTTATATCATTCTGTATATTACATTGAAAAAAAATTTATTAACTTGACTAAGTTTTGCAATTTGACTATATTTCTTTGATTCAAGCATTTCTATATTTAGTTCAAATATTTATGCATTTCTTAAATATCTAAAATATTTAAACTGTAGCTGAAATGTATGTGTGTGTGTGTGTGTGTGTGTGTGTGTGTGTGTGTGTCTAAAATACTTGAACTAAAGAATTTATGTATTTGATTTAAATACACAAATATTTAAACTAAAGAAATAATTAAATTGGAAATTTTAATCAAGTTAACTTTTTTCTCAATGCGTGCGGTTTCGTTGCTAAATATTCTTAGAAGATTTAAATGTCTTCCGCGTACGCATATACTAGCAATGCACACTCAGAACTCTAATATATTCCCAATCACAATCAGTCAGAACATCAGTCGCAACAGATATTTGTCACAAATGACATTGTCCTATTTGCATAAGTGATATTAAAGTAATAGAAATTGGTTAATTATGCAAAAATGATCTATCTATAAAATAAAATAACGTACAGGTTTCTTGAGTAAGTGCTATGTTATCACATATAAATATATTATTGAAAATAAATTATGCTTAATAATACATTGAATAATAATCGTAAGTCGTAAAAATGTAAAAAATAAATTTATAGAGTATCAAGATTATTATTTCTGGGCCGCGAATCACGTTTACGAAAGAGAAACGCGCAGAAAAGCTATTGACAAGGTTTTTGTTATTCGTTATCTTTATATCTTTAGATACGTGAAGTCTGAAAATACTATGTAATAGTAGAATCTTTATGATTCGAGTAGACGATACGTAGTATAAAAAGTACCAAATTTGGCAACTTCAGTCTGAATAATGTAAAAAGCCTCCACAAGGACTTTCTTAGACAACTATTAGTCGTGTATAATATTCGTTCAGTCTGTAGTTTTCTCATTAGTGAAAAAGAACCACTTTCTTCAAGTTATAAATTTGTTATTTAAGTTATAAATGTGTAAAAAAATATCGACAATAAAAACTTTGTTTTTTCGTACAAAAGAATCGTTGATGAAGAAATCTAATAAACAACTAACATAACATAATTGTTACAAATGTTCATACTCAACAATATAAATGCAATATAATACATATACATAAAAGTTATATTGTTAAGTATGAAATTATAATTGATATTATGTTGTTGTTAATTGGCGTTTATTGGGAAGCTAAAATCTTCCGATAAAATATTGCTTCCACAAATGCGATATAACGCATATATCCCGCATGGTTCTTCAGAAAGATAAAGCTCCCCAATTCAAAAATATTTTCTGTAGCAGAAAAGCACATGGTCCATTTTATGTGTAGCAATACGAATTCGTTCTCGCCGAGGTGGTAATCGATGCCAACTAACTTAGGTTTATACTTTGAGACTTTTTTTTAATGCTACATTACATCCACATATAAGCTGAAAATATAAAAAATTTATAAATAATACAATATATTTATAATTACGTATAACAAGCCAAATTTCTCAATTGTATCGAGTCCTGAGAGAATTCAAATTTGAGAAATTTATAATTTTTGAAATAAGATTGATCCAAAATTCCTAATAGACTAAAATTGTTGTTCCTTTTATCCTTTTCGCGGTTATTTACTTACGTTTTACAAAAATATATAATTGTATAATATACGTGTAATATGTATAAGCCGAATTATCAATTCTTCTTTTATTCAAGTTGCGCTTGTATCTTTCTATGTGTCTGCTTTGATACACTTAAGTAGAATACAAAATTATTATAAGATCAGAACGACACTAAACAGAAATAATTTTCGGAAAATCATGATCTCATTCGATATACCTTTGACGATAATTATGTAGTAAATTTTTGTCATTGAGTATTGAATATTAAGTAAAATTATAATTTTTTCTAAAATTTTTCTTAAATTCTTGCCTGATATGGCAATGACTTTGAAATAATTTTGTGAGTAAAGTAATTTAAAATCATTTTAAAGTCATTTAAAAGTAATTTTTAAACTAAAAAATTAACAAAATTTTGCTCAAGTAACACGAAGTCTAAAATCGAGTCATAAGACGGCTTTGAGACTTTTTAAATCATATTGTTTGCGATATCAAGAATTCATTACAAAATCATCAAAAGTGTATCAAATGAGATAATGATTTATTCTAATATAGCAATGATTTTAGTGCTTTTTTTTACCAAAAAATTATTTAAAATTATTGTCACGATAGAAATTAATATAAAGTTATCGTCAAAAGTGTATTGAAATCACAATAAATTTTATTTTTCTAAAATAATTTTTACTTAATGTCTTCGTCTTATTATTGATTTTGTACTTTACCTAGAGCATTTTACTGCCCTCATGCAATATATTACACAATTTGATTCACACTTATATACATACATAAAAGGCCCTATGGTCAAATGTGTTTGTCTCTTGGATACAAAGAACAACATTCATTTTTCATTACTATGTTTGTAAAATATTATTATCATTTCAGGCTTGAGAACGAACTCGCATTGTACTCGGATATCTACATAAAAATGTCTTTATCCTTTTCCTTTTTAATCGCTATTTTATATTTTGACTTTACATTAATTAATTGTCATGATTAAGACAGGTACTACTTATACGTCGCACCACAAAGGCATAATCCTTGTTTGTTAATCTGCGTTAATCTCTTGAACGTTTATATCGATATTTAAGTAGTCAAAATGTATATTCTAGTAAATACACACACTAATCAACAGCAACAATATTATGTTACTGTTAGTCAGTATTTACTAAATATCTGTATCATGAGAATCAATGTCCGCAGAAATCAATGGCTAATTCATAAATATTCGCGGTGCAGATTTCCATAAATCCTAGCACACAGACTCACAACGCACTCATCGACGAGAGCTTTTCTAATCAACTCGACCGTACATGGGGACAATGTTCTTCTCTATCCAAAAATCGCAATTCGGGTAACCCTGCGCAAGCAACGTGTCCTGAGCAACGATCAAGACTCGCTTCGCGCCCGATTTGTCGACCTGCGCGACTTCACTATGCCACACGTAATGGTTGAACAGCTGTTGCATTGCCGACACGTGTCTTTTTTCCTCGGGCGTGACGGCAGCGTAGGTCCCCAGAATGGCTGCGGCGTCGCTGTCGGGATCGGCCAGGTATTGTCGGCGTGGCTGAGTGGCCACATAAAAGGGTATGTTGGTCCTCATCCTGGCGAGAGTCAGCAATGGGCACACTACACGGATGTCAGAGATCATTGTGACCAATCCCTTCAATGTATTGCCGTAACGTCTGGAAAATAATGTGCAATCTTATATAGCATATGGATCATGCAATATAATAGCAATATCACAGAACATTACAATGATATAGCACAAATATTGCTGCAATAATGTAAAGATATCACAGTGATATTAAAATGTCCACTAAAATAAATTACAATAATATCCCACATAACATGTTACAGAAATATTGTAGCAGTATTGCAATATTTAAATTTATAAATATTATGTATAATTATAGTAAAATATTATAAAAATATTACTGACATTACACGTTTATAAATAACATTAAAATTTATTAAAATTATACATATCCCAGGTAGCAAGGTGACGTTAATACGACGTCAATAATTCGTCATTTAAGGTCGCAGACGTCATGTTACCAAATTAAGACGTAATTAATAACGTCATTTTTTGACCTATTAATTACGTCAGTCATTTATCCATTCTACAACGTATTTCCGACGTATTCTTGACTAATTAATAATCAGTTAATTGATCATTTTACGACGTATTAATAAGATTTTATTAGTGACTAATTACTGACGTTAACTATAATTCTTTGTAATAATTGACGATTTGACCTCAAATGACAAATTATTGAGGTCTAGTGGATGACACCTTGCTACCTATAACTATCATTATTTAAAGATTGGTTAAACAACATTATTAAAATTAATATAATATTTTATATAATTAATACTATCAATATTTTAGAATCATCCCAGGCAGCACATAATATTTATGATAAATATTTATTAATATTTATTAATATTTATTTTTTCAAAATATTATATAAATATTTTACACATATTTTATATATACGAAAAAAAAATCTTTATTCAACATATTAAAATATAAATTAAATATTTTATATAATATTTATGATAAATAAAAGATAAAGATTTGTATAAGTAATATTTTGTAAATATTTATAAATATTTCATAAATATTTTTATAATATTTATGATAAATCTTTATGATTTGTCAAATCTAAGACCACAAAAATATTTATAAAATATTTAGATAAATATTTATAAAATATTTAAATAAATATTATAAATATTTTATAAATATTTTATAAATATTGCGTTTTGTCTGAGGTATAATTTAGCTTTATCAAAAGAACAGAGCAAAAACATATTTCTATAAGTTATTCCACATGTTATTTTGCATATGTAAAAATCAGGAAAAAAACTGTAAATTTATATTTATTTATAAAAATATTAGTTAACTACAAGTTTCATGTTTCTCGCATCTATTGAACTGATCTATAACAAATATGTATTCATGATCATCAAGTGTTCATGGATCATCACAAAGGGCTAAGTAGCGTACGATCTTCGAAGTCAAGCAACGTCGACGGCGGTTCAGAGTTGGATGGGTGACCGCGGAAGTTAGGCAATTCCAAACGTGACTATGGTGTGGTGGGTCGTGATGCTTGTTGAGAAACAACGTAGATTTTTTTTTACATTATAATTATGTTATTTCGATATTTTCATAATGCAAGTACTGCATATATAGAACATGTACCCGAAATATTTTCTAAAACGTCAAAATAACGGCTTTTACTACCTGGGATAGTCATAAAAATGACGTTAAAATGTCGTTTTTATTAAATGTAACCTAAAAACCTATGTTTTTTCATAAAAATAACAATAAAATACCGTCAAATGTACGATACTAGCTTCTTGAAAATGACGTCAATAATATGAAAATAATGACGTATTTTTGACGTCAATATATGACGTCGTTAAGATGAGACAAATGTACGTCAGTTTTACGACATTTAGACGTCATTTTATCTCGACATTATGACGTCTGGTTCGTCATAAAATGACCAAAAAATGCCGTCAATTAGACGTCACCTTGCTACCTGGGATAGTACCTTTATTATTACACTTCCTTGGAGTTTACAATATCTTACAAATATAAAACTTAATTAATAACTTATAACTAATTTTTCGTAATATTACATATTTAATATTAATGATACATTTGTGATTTTGTCAACATCATATTATTGTGATTTATTTTAAAGGACATTTTAATATTATTTAGGTACTTTTGTAATATTTTAGAAATGTTTGTATTATATTTCATGTTTGTAATATATTGCCATGGGAAAATAATATTGCTTTGATATTATAGTTACGTTACATGCTATGTGGGAATGCGTGAAATCACGAAATTGTATTATTGTAATACTTATGTAATATTGCAAGGAAAGAGAGTTAAAATATTTAATGACGTCTCTAACATCGTCTATTCCCAGACAGCACCAGATATCGTACGAATATTATACTCTCATACGTAATGTACTGTGATCATACCGAATATACGTAAAACATTCATATAACGTCTCAGTAGAATGTCATTTTGATATATCCTCAAGATAAACTTAGAATATAGCGACTGAACTTCGCAACTCCTACCGAATATACTGAGATTATATCTAATATACTCAAAACATCCGTAAAATATCCTATGATATATCTCATGTATATCTATCACATATTTCCAAAATATCCACGTAATATCGAAAGTGAATCATGTCAACGCTATCTATGATCTGTAACGTTACGCATTTTCGTCTGCCGTGTGATGCAGACACGTGGTGAAGTGTAGGGTGTGAACGTGCGAACACGAACTCACGGACAACGTGGTTTTCTCAGGAATTACGCCCAGATAACTCTGGTATGTACATAAGATATAATATAGTAACGTAAACTATAATAATATATATATATTGTATATATACATATATTATTTAGGTTATAACCTACAATTATCTGAGCATAATTTCCCAAAGCACCTTGGGGTATTCAACAGATATTACGCTTCATTTCTCGCGATAGCTTCCTGATGTGCAAAATGATTAATTCCTCTTCTTATTTCTTCTTGCTAATTCTGTATGTTTAATTCCTTGTTCCTTATTCCTCTCATTATGCATGAGCCCATATAATGTGAACATACTGTAGACATATTGTGAATATACTGAAGATATACTTTAGACATACGTATAACATTCTTAAGATATATTCGGTATATTCTCATAAACTGCCAGCGAAATTCTATGGGATAAGGCAACGCGGACATAGTACGTTATGAGTATATACTCGCCATATCACAGACGTATCTCTAATATTATACGAATATTGCAATATACTTTCGCAATATCCTATTATCGTTCTCATAATCTACATGTGCTGTCTGGGTTAAGTACGCGTAAACATATTGAAAATAATAAATATTAGCTTCGATAAATTATTTTAAAACAGTCTAAACTCTAAAGCATTGGAACGCAATGAACAGTAAAAGAATATTGATTTCTTATTTGATGGTATCGAGTGCCAATATCAGAGTCGTAATCGGTCGAGCATAGGGTTACACCTGAGACAAAACCTTCCTCCTCCATTAGGAAATAAGTTTGCGTAGGAGAAAAATGTTGGGAGAAATTATATATAAATAAGAGGATCAAAACGCTAAATGCGAAGTTTTTTCCAATCAGCTCTGGTGAAAGTTTTTTACCGTAATCATTGTAAACGAAGTAACCCTGTAAGTCTGCAGTTAGTCTGTAGCGACAGCCAGATCTTTAATAACCTTCGGTTTATTGTTTCGAAATCAGTTTTTGAATAAAGGTAACCCACCAAACACCAAGTTACATGTAACGTACCTGTTAGTTGTAATTTCCCATTTAACAATGTAATTGTAATATAACACGTGTTATATTGCAATTAGATTATTGAGTGGGAAATTACAACTAACAAGCACGTTACATGTAACTTTGTGTTTGCTGGGAATTAACTCAAGTTATTTGTTAAAGCTTATTTTAAAATCCTTGCTAAATTCTGTCGCTGCCATTAGTGTGGCAACAGATTCAAATCTAAATTCTATCACTACCATTAGTGTGGCAACAGATCCAAATCTAATCTCTAAATCTAAACTCTGTTGCTGCCGAGAGTGTGAAGACAGATCTTTCTGTCGCTGACAATAGTTTGGCAACAGATTACCTGAATCCTGTCTCTGCCAATAGTGTGGCAACAGGAAATTTAAACTAGATTTCTAAATTTCAGATGCTCCAAAAAGGTGGTAAACGTGAAAAAATTAAAAGATTAAAATATCAAATTAAACAAGCTCTTAAATCACGATCCATTATTATTAATAGCAGAATTAGATAAATTCTAAGCCTAACTTCCAATAAAAAAACTCAAATTTAACGAATATAAACTTATTAAAATTGACCTTCCTAATTCGTCAAATTAAATTTTGGAGGATCCTAATCTGAGTTTCATATAAATCAATTCTTTCTCGCCTTCAAGCGAGAAATAATTGAACGCTTACATTTTAACAGTACAATAAGAACATAGAATCTGCAATGACCATTTAAACAAGGAAAATTGAAATAAAAAATGAAAAAATACTCCGATTCATAGCTCAATCACGTTGCTAATTACCATATGTTTTGTGCTAATATTTATTTTATTATTTACTCCATTTTAATGTAATAATTTTTTTTTACTAAAGAAGACCAAGTTAGATTAAAATTGTATCGATTGTAACAATAATTTTTCATATAGTTTATTGTCCTATTACTTAAAACAAACCGAGCTATTCAATTTAAAATAATCTTAATCTTTCATTGACATGCTGGATGAGCTACCTATACGGTAACAATTGACGCTGTACCTTTTCCTTTTCTGGTTTTTCATTTATCAAAACAGCCTATTACCTTCCAAATGCAAAATAAAAAATTTTTTTAGCCAAAATATTTTATTTAAATAACAACTCTGTAAATGTTTAGCTTCTAATATTAAAATCTGTAAAAGTTACAATTTTTTAAAAATTTTTCTCATTTTTTTTCGACATATATATGGTAAGCAAAAATTTGTTTACAAAAACTGTACTATTATAAGATTTTATAGAAAAACTATTGCAGTGCATTCTAGAAACTTTGAAATTAATCTATAACTTTTTTATAACGATTGAATGGTTTATATAAGAACAGTTGTTAAAAAAATGTTCTGGGTGTGACCCACCCAGTGTGTCAAACCCACCTAGTATATTTGATCGAAAAAAAGATATATCAATAAAAGGTTAATACACCATCAACCGTTAATCGTAGCGTTCGATCACTCACCTCAGAGCTTCATCTGCAAAGCCCGATGTTCCAAGTAAGGATTCTCGTACCATATTCTCAACTTGCGAAGTCTCAAGAGTGGAGTTCGGCGACAAGTATCGTATTGGAGTGCCGGAGTGCGCGGTAGTACCCATCACCACCTTCACCGTAAGATTTTCTTGCGACAATATCCGGCCAATATGCTCTTGGAGAATCGTGCCATCAAGAACGAGCCATTCGTGTCTCTTTTCATAGGAGAGTCCTCCTTCCTTCATTCCCGGTAGACCTATGTTACCTACGTACCACGTCTCTGGTACGGCGTCCATGAGATCTTCGGCACTCTTACTTCTAAGACAAGCAGCATCGCTACAGCGAATCGAGTCAAGGAACTGTTTGTTCATGGCCTCATATTTATCCAGCTCTTTGCCTGGGAAAATCGCACTACCACTGGATATCCACGTCTTCGAGAATAGATTTTTGGCTTTACGATAGCCGATCAGCGTTGTCACAAGAGTGCCACCCGCTCGATGTCCCCACAAAGTAACGGATGACTTGTTACCGCCAAAGTTTTCGATGTTCAACTGTACCCATTGAAGAGCCGCTATAATGTCTGACAGTCCGTAGTTGCCGGAAGTTGGAGGATGCGTCGCTCTAGTGAGAGGCTCGACCGCTAGAAACCCGAAAACTCCCATCCTAAAGAAATATAATAAATGTTTTAATTATGTATTTTTATTAAGTATTTTTTTAACTGCCTTCAACTCATGTTAACAGTGAATCAGTTAATAAAAAACTGATTATTTTGTCAACAAAATTTTGTTAATAAGATAAGATAAGAACAGAAAAAATATTTCCTGGCAAAAATTTTTTTTAGAATTCTTTACGTAATTTCCCAGAATCTCTATATAAACAAGGACGTGTAAAAATCGTCATTTTTCGTCTGAAAGAAAAGAATCTATAAAACACGTTTTGCTATCTTATTTGAAGTTGAAATAAAAAGAGCACATATTAATTTCACAGGAAACTGCTGAAAATATTTTAAAAATAATAATAAATGTTTTTAAAACGAGTTGTGAAGTTTAGAAGTTTCTGATTTAAAAAAAATAATTTATTTCATTTCTCCTTTAGTGCAGAAGAATTTTTAAGTACCGCGCATAAAATCCGCGTAAAAAAAATTAATTTAATGAACCCTACGAAAAATAACCTTAAAAAAAGAATTTCAAAAAATTAAGAAATTTAATTTTCAGATTCTGATTCAGATGAACTATCATAATCATCTTCAAAATATGTATTATATTCTGCAAGTGAATGTATTATTGATTAACATACAACAAACCCAAAGTATCAAAAAATTGTTGCAATTATATATATGGATATATAGGATAACTCAATTTTCTACTTTGCAATCACATATAAGTAATTGCGTCTATACTAATTTAGTTTTATCTATATAAGAATTTAATATTAGAAAAATATGAATTTTTTGATAGAACCCTTGAATTTTTTAATAGAATCCTCTATTTTTTATTCCACATTCTTATAACCTTTCTTGAGATCTTTTCAAACACTATAATTAAGCTTCTCTCTTTCTTTCTCTCTCTCTGTCTCACTCTCTCTCTCAATTAAAAACTTTCTGAGATATTTTAAATTTTGTTTTAATAAAAAAATATATATATTCAATATAAAATATAAAAAATTTCGTAAAATATTTACTTTTAAACTTATACACATATCGCTCACACAGGCATAAGTAGATTAATGTAAAAAAAAAAATATTTTCTTAAATTATATTTTGTAAATACATTAGTGGATTTTACAAAACTGTAATTATATATAAATTAATCGATTTCTTATATTATTCTACATAAAAAATATGAAGATAGAATCAAAAAGTAAAAAAATCAAGTCAGATCGCCTATTTTGATCTACAGCAAATTTTGATTCTGTACATGATTTTTCTATTAATTTAATATACTTAGCTTATTTGAACTGCGCGCCGACAATTTTGTCAGTCTTAGACTAGGGGCTCGATTCTTGAAGTCATTCGCAAGAGAAACGTATACGCAAGTACTCGCTCTAACAGAAAGTTGTAAGTTTATTGGTTAATAGCCATACGATAGCCAATAAATTTCCAACTTTTCTGTAAGATCAGAATTTGCGAATACGTTTCTCTTGCAAATGAATTTAAAAATAGAGCCCCTGTTCTTTTTAGCTGCACTGCTGCACTGCTGCAATAGTTAAAATGAGAAAAAATATATTTGTCTCACTTTAACTTGTTGCACCATTGCACCAGTGCAGCTAAAAAGAACAGGCCACTTGAAACACAATTAGCTAGATATCAATACTAAGAAACATCTTTAAAATCTCTACTTTTCTGAAAAAACTAAATTTATTGCGAAAATAAGAAAAATAATACCTCGGTCAAGATTCGAACCTGAATCTCCCATCATTCTGTAAAGTTATCTTCCCAATTCGACTACCGAGTCATATGGTAGAGGAGAAGGTGGCAATATAGTCAACCATTTATATTTTATTTAATAACTTTGTTAATAATCAACGTTTTGAGTTGAAATTTTACGATTATGTTCATCAAAGTGTTGCTCATTAGATTTTCAATTCAATGTTATAAAATATTTATTATGTTATATATTATTTATAAAAATATAACAATACTACATAATGGGCCGAAGAGAAATAGAGAGGGTAATATGGCCACCACACAAATAAATGTAAAAAAATTGGTTTTATTTAAAAAGGTCACAGTATTTTGTTAGAAACATATATATTTATATAAAATAAGTTGTTATATTGAAACAGATGATTTTTATTCACATTTAATGGAAGTTAAATAAAAATAACTTTAATCTAAAGAACGTTATTCATATAAAGGATTTATATTAATAAAATTAACAGCCGTAAATTAAGCCTTTAATCGATTTATCAAGGAATTTTATGGATATGGAGATCTCAAAAGTGATTTACTATACCCATATTACTAGCACACTTAGGTGACTATATTGACAACATCCTATATCATCGTTTAATTTTGTATAATTCAAAATATACATATACAGCCGAATAAAGAGTTAAATAATGAGAAAGTACTCAAGTGTACATATATTTAGGTGATAATGCGATTAAGTTTAAAAAGAATGAGAAAGTATGTGTAATTAAATGTTAAAACGTACTTTAAGGCCCGGTTCCACAACTCACAGTTAAATTAACTGGCCGATTATTCCATTGGAATTGACCAATCGTATTTGTCGTTAAGCAAAATTAACAAATACGATTAGTCAATTCCAATGGAATAATCGGCCAGTTAATTTAACCGTGAATTGTGGAACCGGGCCTAAAAAATTTTCGAAATTTTCTTAAAAGTAAAAATGCCTTATAACAAATGTTGATTGTTGTGTTTTGTCATATTAGTATCATTATATAACAGTAGGCTACTAAACAAATGATATCATAAATAATTACTAGAATTCATCATCAGCTAATAACGGAGATAATATGGGTAGCCATATTATCCGCACTGGCCATATTACCACCTTTTCCTTTATTATTCGCAATTAGTGTATTTTGAAGAACGTCTTTTTTCAAGCGACATGTATTATAGGTATATACAATAATAGTATATTAATTATTTGATCGATACATGTTTCAAACATAAAGCTAAAGTAAGATTTCCTATATAAGGTGGAGATTTTATAGATGATTTTGAACATCGATATCTAGCTAGTAACTATGTTTTAAGATTGACCAAATTGTCTGTGCGCAATTTATATAAGTTAAAAATATTAAATTAATAACAAATTTATGTTCAACATGCCAAGATCCGTTGCAGATCAAAATAGACGATCTTAACTTTATCTTTATGTTAAAAACATGTATCGGTCGAATAATTAATATATTATTATCAAAAAATAAATATTTTACAAAATAATATACGAGATAATGCAGCCAATGCATTATAGTATAATAAATTGCATTATTATAAAAATATGATGTGAGATTATTACATTGTAAGATCATTGTAATGTTACATCGCAATACTTCTCAGGGTGGCGATTTTAATGTTGCTATAACGTTGCCACAATATTATAGTAACATTTCATAATATATATGCTTCGTTATTATTATGTTTCATTATTACATTGGTATATTTATGTAATGTTTCTACAATCTTTCTGTACTACATAAATATGAACTATTAAAACATAAAAACAAACATTAAAACATAAAAACATAAAAAGAAACATTAAAAAGTTTCCTAAGTTTTAAAATATTTTTTATTATACGATAATTTCTTCATTTCTCTCAAAAATATCAAACTTTTTATGGAAAATCTCATTTCTTATAAAATGTATTTTTATAAAGAAGAAACTATAGTTTTTCTTTGTTAAAAAAACGTGTATATAAATCAGGTGCATTATAAACTTTTTTTTATAAACAGTTTATAAACAGTGTTTATAAAAAAAGTATTATAATGATTCATACGCACATTTTTTCAAGTTTTTTTTCATTCTAACGGAAGTTTGAAAAAACTGAAAAAATTAAAGGTAACTTTCAAAAAGCCTTATAGATTTAAAATATAAACAATTGTGATTGGAAAAGGAAAAAAAATACGTTGGAATAATAAATTCAATATACTTTACCGGAAATTTGGTCGCACGAATACGATGTCGCGGACACGCGCCAGCTTAGCTGAAGGTTGCATTACTCCGGGTGAGCCGCCACTCAAGGTCTCGGCGCCGATCATAACGACCACAGGTAATGGATAATCGTATCCGACCATTGGTGTAAATACGTCAAGATAGAGGCAATCCTCGACGCCGTCCATGCGACCGGATGTCTCGCGCTGCCAGCAGCTCTCTGAGGCGTTGTGCGCCAAATAAGTGCCGTTCCAACAGTGTTCGATACGACTTAGAGATTCGGGTGGTTGCCAGCGACGATTACCGACCGGTGGCATCGCGTACGGAATACCGCGGAATGCGTAAGCGCCGTCCTCTAGAATTCCCTGCACCGGTCCGCACGATGTCACCGCCTCGATATATTTGCCATTCTTTAGGGGTTGGGTGGAGATTCTTCTAGGTCCGGCACAGGCGATGCAAATGATAATGATGACGCTGAGCAGGATTAGCAGACTCACCACTGTTGATCAATTTAAAGGTATCAATCTTACTTATTTGATCAGTACAGATAAATATGTTTTCACACAGTACGGTAAAATTGTCGACGCGCAGGTTATACAAGCTAAGAATATTAAATTAATAGAAAAATTATATTCAGCACGCAAAGATCCACTGTAAATTGAAATAGGTGATCTTAACTTTATGTTTATATTTAAAACATATATCGATCGAATAATTAATATACTATTATTGTTGTATACATATACACGTCGCGTGAAAAAGGATCTTTAAGATATATTAATTATTACAAAAAATAATACAACTGCAACATTACACTATGATATATCGCAATGTAATATTCCAATTGTATTACTGAATGAGATATTACAATGTGACGTTTCACAATGTAATGTTTCTACAATATTTGTATTAGATTGTAGTGTGACGTATGATTTGGGAATATTATTACAATAGTTCCATCTATTTTTAATTCATATGAATTGTGCACCACAATTTTGTCGGTCTTGAAACATAGTTTCGGCTAGAAATAAATGAATCATAACTTAAATTGACGAATTTAATAGTGTTGATATTCAAAAGCATCTGTCAGATTCTTCCTTCTCGAAAAACTGTAAACAACTTATCTTTATGTTTCATATTTTTATCGGTCCAAAATTCAATTTGTTATTATGTAACTGCAATATATTTATTATATAAAAATCAGCACGAATATCCTTAGAACGTTCTACAGCACAGACGTCTTTACGGAAGTCTGTGCAGTATATGTTAAAAACTACGAGAATAAATTCTGTATTCTCGTACCTGAGACAACCACGTGTTTTCTGAGCATGGATATGCAGAACAATAAAGGATGCTTTGGCGATTCGACACGGTCGGGCCCATTTTCTCCATCGAGCCGAACAGTTTCCATGCCATCCTCCTTAGCAATAGGGCTCTTCTCAGCACCATCATCAAGTGTTTCAACACTCGCTAATCCAGCAGCACCGGTTTGTCCTAATTCAGCATCGACATCCTAAAAAGAAAGCATTAAAGAAGATAAAACTTAGAATGGTAGGTTAATGATCAAACTATAATATTTTATTTTAATATCACTGTCGATTTAGCTACTTTAAATTATTAGATATATTTAATGTATATTTTAATCACAGTTAGGTAGTAATTTGTTGAGAAATTAAAAGTTAATAAGTTATACAGTTGATAACCTTTAACTTAGTTAATAAAAAAATTTTTTACAATTTAATTTTTAATTTTAACTAATTATTTGTAAAATACACATGTATATGTACATTTATAAAGTTAAATAATATTTTTATAAATAAATATAAACTTACAGTTCTTACTAATTTTTATATATGTAAAATAACATGTGAAACAACTTATAAAAATATCTATTTTTGCTCTGTTCTTGTGATAAAGCTAGTTAAAATTGTCACATGACGGGAACTTTAAAACGCATGGCATTGTAGTTATTTTTGAAACATATCATTACATTATATTTATCAAATCTACATATGCTTATAAAAATATTATTTAATAACAAAAATATCAAATACAATAAAGTTTTTGTAATATAATTATTTTAATGTAATTTAATTTTTCATTTATATATGTGTAATCTTCAGGGATGGAAAAGTTACTTTTTAAAAGTAACTCGTTACCGTTACTCGTTACCGAGTCAAAAAAGTAACTAGTTACTGTTACTCGTTACTGATTCTCAAAAGTAACCCGTTATCGTTACTTAAGAAGTAACGATTCGTAAATTTAATTCTTAAGAAATCGGAGGAGAAAGATGTTACTTTTAAGGCTAATTAAAATAGGGATTGTTTTAAGGGGATGACAAAAATTTTTCGATGTGTTTTGAATGTACAAATTAGTACATATTCAGTACTAATTATACCTACTTTATTTAAATTAAAAAAAATTTTTTTTGTGGTCCTACTAGCTTCATATTAAGTTAGCACCGCTACGATTTTTTCTTAAACAGCACAAAGTACAAAATTAATTTTGATGGTACAAAAAGGGAAAAAAGTAAACCTAATAAACCTCAATTTATAAAATATTTCATTAGGTCGCATTTCGATTTTACTGATTTGGTCCTGCCAATTTCATAGAGCAGATAGAGCTATATAGTTCTCTCTTGTGCTGGGGAGGTTTAGAGGATTTGTTTTGTAAGGGGGTTGTTTGAGGATTAAAGAGATGAGCTCAAACATTGCAACTATATCAGCTTGAAAGCTCGACGTCGACTCAACTCCCCCTCCTTCACAAAAAATTCCTACTCGGAATGAGCTCAAAAATCTTAACTTGTTGGATGTAGGGGCTCGTAAATAGCTCGTAATTTTGTGTTATTAATTTTTTTATTTTTACATGGTGGACCGGGGCCAGCTCAGGAATTTTTAAATGTACATTTTATATTGATTTCGTCCAATCTAATATTTTATACGTTTATTTAATACTTTTTACAGTAAACTAATATAAATCATAATATTAATTGCGAATAATACATAAAAGTTATTTGCAACATGCAATTAGATGTTTTTGAAGCAACTGTGTATTTTTTTTTACTAATTAATTCATCTCATTTGTGTAAAGCATTACAGTACGATTATAAAAAAATTAATGCTTTATGAGATTTTATATTTTAAATGTTTTAAAGAAATCTATTTTATGATTAATTTTTTAATTAATACCTTTAATTAAATAATTTTTTTTATTAGAAGAAAAATTTTTTATGTAAAAATATGTAAAAATCTATAGAATTATGTATCAAAAATGTCCATGCAAACTTTTATATTGTATATTTTTATATTGTATAATTTTACATAATTTTATATAATTTTATATAATTCTGATATAATTCTATAGATTTATACATGCTCTCGTATAAAAATTTTTTTATCGGGAAAAAATTGCTTATTTACAATTATATACAATAATTATACATAATTATATATTAATTATATATGATTATATATGAATAATTTTTTCTCAATAAAAAGTTTTTCGTATAAAAGCATGTTGTGAAGTTATAGAATTATATCAGAATTATATAAAATTATATAAAATTATGTAAAATTATATAAAAATATACAATATAAAATTTTGCATGGACATTTTCGATACATAATTCTATAGATTTTTACATATTTTTACATGAAAAATTTTGGAAGTATTACCGAGAGTTTCTAATTATTTAATCTGATTTCCGAGGAAACATTTTCATGTTATATTTCTTTAAGAAAATTGAAATGATAGTTTTCAGTGCAAAAGACACTTACTTTTTTTCTCCTCGGAAAAACCGATGATACCAGAGGTATTCGAATAGCATCCAAAATCCCCTTTCGTCCTTCCTTCTCCTTAGAATTCTTAGTAGGCGTAGAGGGCTTTTCCACAGACGAGGCGTTTTGCTCGATCTCCTTTGTTGCGGAGGCTGATTCTGCACCCGTGGATTCTGCCGGTTTCGTCTCATCATCCTAATCGATCAAACAGACTATACTTAGTTACACCGAAAATAGGGGAGATGAATTCTTCTTGACGTTCGTTCTTTTTTAAGATATCATGATATCAAAATCGTTTCTTTTAACTACTTTTCTTCGTAATATATCCTTAAAGAAAAGAACACAGCGTGGAATCACAATTAGAAAGAACAAATCATTGTTTTAACAATTTTCTTATTTTATAAAGAATAGTGAGATAAACTCTATCTTTCGCTTTATCTCCTGAACTTAAAATGAAACAGAAACAATGAGTTCATCCCATGAAAAATGAAAGATCAAGTACGAAAGTAGTTCAATTTGTCACAAAGAATATGTTGGTGTTACTGTGTTTATGAGAACATTTGTTTGCCATGAGAAGATGACGAGTTTAATTTAGGGGCTGAGCGCCATAGCGAGGTTTGATCTAAACAACAAAAAGAGTTCCTGAGGTGAAATCAAGATTAACCTGAGCAAGACAAAGAATAATGTCAGATAATGATGCTGTCGTTCTCGTCGTCGTCGTCTGATATTTGTCCAGACTTCAGAATCTACACGCTCACGCTCTCTCTCTCTCTCTCTCTCTCTCTCTCTCTCTCTCTCTCTCTCTCTCTCTCTCCCCCCCCCCCCTCTCTCTCTCTCTCTCTCTCTCTCTCTCTCTCTCTCTCTCGAAGACACGATATATTATTTTTAGAGTAGCAATACTCCTCTCCAAGCTTAAAACCTTGGACTTGAACGCTTTCAGGGCGCAACAAGCGTCTGGTTTTTTATGCGCTCTACACTTTCGCGCCAGCTGCCTCGGGACATTATGCTTCAAATATCTAAGATCTGGTTGTTTGTGATTAAACAAAAGACAGAAGTCCATATTTACACGTGAATATGGATTTTGTCATTTACATGCACATAAATAACAAATTCATTCTGAAAGAAGAGTGTTAACGGCAAAAATCCAACGATTAAAAATTCATTATTGTACTGCCACCCTGATGTAGTTAGAACATTGTCACTTTTTGTCACTAAAATTGTTTGAAAACATTAAATAAATAAGTCTCGTAATGAGATAAAATTGGTATGAATAATGTTACAATTAGTGATAATGATTGCTAAGTTTCAGATCTTCCCATTTTTTATTAAGATATCATTATTTTTGTTATCCATAAGATTACATATAATTTCGTTATTCAACTTTCTCCGTAACAAGCTCTTAAAACAATCACAAACTTTGACCGAATCTTTATGATAAAATCTAATCAGAAACCAATTGGAATTAAAAGAGTTTTCATCATTTTCTCTATCAATTAATCTGTCTATATAGTTTTTTTTAATTTCTTACGGTCACTCGTCACGCATGCAAATCCGTGCCGGTTTAAATGAGGAACCAGATGATTCAAACGTTGGCAAAATGTATTTATATTGGTTTGTGGCATTGAACAAAAGAAGTGAAAAGTATTGTACTTCACTATTTCGTAATAATAACACTTAAAGAAATACAACAAGCAATCTCGAATAAAATACATATCAATGTTTCAAAGTAAGAAAGTAATTATTGTATTATTAAAGTTTCCTGATTATCATTATTATAAAATGATTAGATTATATATAGAATTACGTGACTTTTTCACAATTCATATAATTCTTGAAATAAATTAACTTCTTTTAAACAATATAATAAACATTTCTTACAAAAATCGTTCTAGTAGTAATGTCAAAACTCATATTTATTCATAGTGATAATAATGTTTGGCAATAAGGCTTAAATTTTCCAGAAGATATTATTAGAATTTTACTGCTACGAATTATGTGTGACAAGCAATATTCCAGCAGGTGTAAAAATTAACAATAAATTTTAGGTATGACATCTAATTCAAATGTATTTATATCAGCAAAACATTTTATAAGTATTCTACAATTTTCTCAACAGACAGTTGATTTCTTCTATATTTTTTTACAGTTTCTTATATCAAGGTTTGAAGAAACTATCATTATTTTTAATTCAAATTGGAAATTCCCATTATTTATGGAAATAAATGAAAAAAAAATCATGATTTTTTTAATGGTTTTTTCATGGTTTCCGCTATAAAAATCAATTTTGCGCCAATTTTCACTATCATTTTTCTAATCAGTGCGTCAAAATACGTAAGTATACACAGTTTCAAAAAAATCGAAGGTGTAGATTTTTCGGAAGTTTATTCAATTAAACAATTATTTTAATTTTGTATGTGTATCGATGAGTTTAAAAAAATCCAATAGATTTATTCTTGATCCCTACGACAGTGCACAGAATGTTCTTGTTTGTACCCTTATAAGCACGAGAAAAAAGAAAATTTTTACGATACTTAAAGGTATTTAAAGGTTTTTTTGATTGAATTCAAATTTGAAATAAAAAAAATGTTAAAATTCAGATCTAATCCAATTTCATTATATTGAGCTACATTTAGCGAAATAGCAAACTATTTTATTTCATATCCAGTGACCTATGTAATCCTCAAATACTAAATTTTATTAATCAGAAAAATTTTGATTTTTTCGACAACTATTGCGTCCACCATTTTGAACTTGAATATTTTTCACTTTGATTTTGTATTTAGCGCTCGCAATAACTAGATTCCATCAATCAAACATATTTTGATTTTTTTTTTTGGCAATCATATTGAGTCCGCCATTTGGATTTATTTTTTATTTTAATTTCATTTTTAATAATCCAAAAAACCCTTAAGTATAAATTTTTATAAAAATTGAATCAGTTAAATCGAAAACGAAACGATGTACGCCATGTGGTATCAACGCCTACAGAGAGACAACCTTCGTGCCATATGGCGTCGAAGGAGTTAAGAAGGGTTATTTTAAACGGTGCTATGTAAAGTCAAGTGTTTGTATAACTTAAAATTCTGAAAAAACAATGTTAGATACAAATAAGGCAAATTTCTTTGTCATGAAAAAATAAATTACTTGTTTATTAGTTAATATGAGTCATAGTACAATGTGTAAATATCGCGGGCAATTATTTAGTATTACTAGTTATTTAAAGCGATTCGAGGATACTTGAAACTATTCTGTTATCAATTATAACAAGTTCCACGAACGCTGGAGGTACAAGTTAATAGCTTCATGATTGCTAGAACCTTTAATACCTAAACTCTTACTGATTTAGATTAAACAGACATTGCTCTTAAATCATCTTCTTGACAATATTTGACGCAAGGCATTTGTGCAATTAAAGATAATTAAATTCAATGCTCCTTACTTCTAATAAATTAACTTTGTCAAGCTATTACGTTTAAAGAGTAGCGTTCTAATAGAATTACTATCGTAAATTCAGTTATAATGAAACATGATATCAGACATCTTTAAAATTTCTTAATTTAAATGTGAATAAAGTTACTTATACGGAGTCACTTTCAAGCTTGTCGCTGACGCTTTTATTATCAACTTGTCATTCTTCCAGATCAAATTTCTGAACCATCTACATGTTGCTAATAAACACTACATAGTCGCCAGCGTTTTAGTGCTTTTTATTTGCTAGCGTTTACAATTTTAAGTTGCGGCGATTAGTAGACGCTGCGGCATGAATAATTTTTATGATCAAACCTATTCAAGAAGCACGCGCCAAGTATAAGCGCAACGAGATCGATCGAGCATCTACAAGGGTAAGTAAGATAAATTTTCGCGAGATGGCACAATGAATTTTGTAGTATCTGGCCAGATAGCAACACTCTTTAAACTACCCCATGCCAAGTTTCAATCGAAAGCGACGTTTCGGCTTAGTTTACATTTAGTAAGCGTTCGAAGTGAACGCGTCAGCAATTGTTATAAGAATAGAGAAAGACGATTTCCATACAGTCGCAATGGCAAAATTGCACGAATTACGGTTCGAATTGCTGCACCACCCACCCTATTCTTCTGATTTAGCCCGTTTGTGGCTTCTTCCTATTCCTAATCCTGATCTGGCTCGGGGAAAAGAAATTTTCGTCAAATGAGAAGGCAATCACTGCCGTGAATATTTTCAAGACTTCGAGATTTTCTACTTTTCCAAAAAATTGGACTAAGTGTGTAAAGCTCCAAGAAGATCACGTCAAAAAATAAAAAAGAATTTTGCGGAAAAAAGGCAATTTTATTACCTTATTGAACGATCCTCGTATTATCCAATGAAACATTTTTCACATATAGCCATATTTATAAAAATTGTATAAAATTATATAAAAGTAAATATATTTATGTATAATCTATTGTATAATTATGAACAATTTTTTGTTATATGTACGTCAAAAGTGGTCCCTTTCGTATCACTTTTTCGTGGATAAAGTCACCGATTTCAACACTTTAACATTATTGTACAGTTTTTGTCCTCTAATAGATGGCGTAAATTGTGACAGAAAACATTCCAGTACAACTTTAATTCTCAGCACATTTGATCATTTCAGCACTCATATGCGCGTCATCTCGCGATATAATAACTCTCGCAGAATTGACCGACGCTTCGTCGCTTTCGCGAACCTGTGTTATTTATATGAAGAAATGTTTGACACTTGTCGCTGGCGTCTTTTATCGTTAGCTTCTCGTTCTTCCAGATCCTGATCGACTAAATTCGCTATTATTAAATGTACACTGGCTAATAACCATTACAAAGTTGCCAACGTTTTAGCGTTTACAATTTTAAGTCGCGGCGATTAGTAAACGCTGCAATATGAATAATTTTCATAATCAAACCTGATCAAGAGGCACGCGCCAAGTATACGCATAACGATACCGACTGAACATATATCCAGTAAAAAAATACTTATATGTAATCATATTTACTTATATAAAATTATATAAAAGTACATATATAAGTGTAATCCTTTATATAATTATGTATAATTTTATGTCCTGTTTACATCAGTAACAAGAATTGAAAATTGCTCAGTATTGTGGCAAAACAATTTTTTACACTAGTACTATTTGTTTGACAAAAGTGGTAAAGTTGAACGTGTTCAACTTTGTCGCAGCAATCATTCACCGCGATTTTGAAATTGTAGGCACTAGCTAATAAAAAATCAGCATTTTCAGCTGATAAATTAAGATAATTGTACAAAAACAAATAAAAGTTGCTCCGTGTAAATAAGCTTAAGAAAAAATATATTTAAATAAAACAAAAAATATTTTTATTTGTTCAAGACTGTATTACTTTACAGATTACCGAGAGAGAATTGCGTTAAACGCACTTGAAAAGTATCGCACTCAACTTACAGAACTTTATTATAATTTCGAAATGTCCGCAGCATTAATTCGCGCACTATTTGCAGCGCCAATTAAAGCGAGAAACATTTCTTCATATTCGTGCTTCTGACTCTCTTGGAGTCCCAATTTCATTCATCAGCCGATTATCTGAGACATGTATCTTTTATTCATGGGAATGTGCTTGGTGTTTGTATGTACATATTATATACATACTTGCTATATTTAGACTTCAAATGCTTTCAAGTGGAGTCGCGTGGCGCGGGGCTACCCGTCACATATGTATCTGAATACATGCATGTATACACACACAGATGCATGCACAACATGTACGATACCCTAGGGTTTGTCACTTTCGGAACCTGACATTAACAAATTTAATATCTTCTGTCGATAATCACATTAGTAATCTCTTAGTATCCTCATTAGTGTATCCTCATAGCAAAAAAATTTCATAGAAAAATAAAAACCAACAGTTTTAGGAAACTACAAACATATAAAATGATGATAATATTATCAATAATACACTCACTATTGTTTAAACTACAATTTACAAAAAAAAATTAGAAATTATAACTCTTGCTTTTGACGTATTCGTTTTTAACAGATTTTATGAAGAAAAAAATCATAAAAAAACCTCTTCAGATTATAAGAAACTATCGTAAAATATTAAAGTCCATTCGAACCGATCGAAAAAATATTAAGGTAGTTCGATATCAAAATCAAACATGAGAGATTGAAATAAAACTTAGAGAGATTGTTATTTAATACAAAATGCATCTTCTGTCGAAATTTCAGTTCATGTTGTCGACAAAATTTTGGAAAACAAGCTGTTTGAAAAATTGTCTTTTTAGCTCATTGTCTTCGTTGTTCTTATGGTAGTCTCTCAATATTTTACAGAAGTCATCCCTACTAAAAAAAATCACGTCACGAAATCACATAACGAAATTACATAACAAAAGTTTCAAATTGTTACCTAATTTTTAAAAATTGTGCAATTTGAAAACTTACATAATTTTAAAAAAAATTATGTAATTTTGAAGAAGTACGTTGAAAAATTATGTCATTTCAAAAAGTCACATAATGTTTTGAAAATTATAATTTTGTCCATAAAAAATATTAAGTAAATTAAATTTTTTGCTACTTTGTTATGGACAAAATCATAATCATAAAACATTATGTGTCTTTTCGAAATAACATAATTTTTCAAATAACGTACTTCTTCAAAATTACATAATTTTTTTTTAAAATTATGTAATTTTTCAAATCACATGATTTTTATAAATCAGGCAACAATTTGAAACATTTTGTTACATGTTTGGTCGTCATTAATTACGTGATTTGTTACGTAATTTTGTTATGTGATTTTGTGACGTGATTTTTTTCAGTGGGGATATAATAACTTTCGGAAAAAATTGAAGAACAAATTCAAAAATTAACCACTTGAAATCACAAGCTTTACAATGATATAAGTTATATAGAACGTTGCCGACCAAACATCAAAGATATTGAATCGCAAAATTGTAGTTTATGAGGTTATGCATGCCTTTCTACTAACAGAAGGCCGGCGCGGCGCTAACGCGTGCGCAATACTCGGCGTCCGATACCGTTGCTCATCAACCGAGTGATAAATTATTTTCCGATTATTGCAAAGAAAATAATAAAAATCAACTGAAACATCGGGAAAATTATCAAATGAAAATATTAAATAAATTTAGGGATCATTTCTATAAATTTGAGAAAATTTTGTGTTGGTTGTGCTATTGACCAAAAGAGTCAATATCAAACCATTTTAAAAATTAAACGGTAATTATATCAAAGGACAGAACATAATCTTAAAGAAAATCGCGAATTCTTGAAATGCGCGCGCTGTTTTCTATTGGGTTTGCAGACTCTCTCGAGAGGTTCATTGTCCTTAGCGATATTCTACAAGTCATGCTCTCGACAGGGATTTTTTTCTTCCTTCTCCTCTCCTTTTCCTACCTTTCCTTTCCTCCTTCCTTCCTTCCTCTTTTAAACTTTCTTTTTTATGCCTCGTTTCTGTATCGTTAGTATCGAGAAAATACATATTTATATACATACGTCTATGAACATTAAATACTAGGCATACCAAGTACTAGTGTAATAATTTATATATCCGCTAATTTCTGAGGCCAGAGATGACAGCAGATGCTAGGCGTGACCTCTGGATTCAGCGTTGCATTCTGCGACCGATGTATCTTATAGAAGCGGCCCAAGTCTTTCCACTACATGCATCGGACTGATGTGTATCGCACGATCGTTCATCTTGCAATATATCTCTACGCTTGAATTACACAGCGTCCGCGAAACAACCAGCAGAACAAGAATATATAGCAGGTGTAAATTATGTAAATAAAAAAGAGAGAATGAAGTAGTGAGCATAAACGTTATGGATGCAATTGCAACATTGGATCAGAATACAGTGAATCTAAAGCAAATTATGAAGCAAATTTTAAAGCGGTCAAATCAAATTGAATTACAAATTTGACATATAAAATTTTTTTAGTATACTTTTTTACAATTGTTCGAAGATTATTTGTTGTAACACAAAAGTATAACTCGACTCTTAGTTTGTTATCGGTTCTTTTTTAAGATGACGCCTTCTTTAATTTACATAAGTAGGCAACAATAAATAAATATCTATTGATTTTAATGTGTTAAAATATAAGTTAATAATTCAAAACATTACGTAAATGTAAAGTCAATTAAATATAAATTTAATTACACAAGTTTTTTAATTTGTGTAAAAACATCAATAACACAAGTCTGCAAAGAAATAAATGTTTGAATTTTGACAGTTTTCCTACGTAATTTTTTGTGCTGAATCCGAATTCGATTATAAAATTGCTCTATTGTATCAAAATTTTGAGATATTCGAGGTTAAAAGATAAAATTTGTTTATTTATTGTAGCAACCGAGAATTTTTTCTTTAATTCTGATGACATTATTAAAAAGTATGGATCTTCATTCAACAAAAGCGAGAAGAGGACTCTAGTAGTTTCAAGGATTAGGCAATTCAAGGACATCTCTAAAGTCTAGATATGGAATTCCAGACCTCGGAATCTCGGAATAAATATTTGTCTTTCAATGAAAAAAATTTTTTAAGTTTATTATAAAGTAATTCTTATTTTAAAATTTAAACAAATTTTTATCTAATATAAACTTAATTTTTAAAAACTACATGATTTAGTATTTATTGTTTTATTTAATTTATTGAATAAAGCGTTTAAAATTCGCGCTGTTCAAAATTTGCAACCTTCACATGTATGCATTGTAGATTGCTCGTCACTTCAGTACCTACTTAAACATGTCCTGAAAGTCTTGATTCAAAAATTCTATGATCTTGCAGCCGACAAGTCGGCCAAACTTTGTAATAATGTATTTAAAAAAGAAACTAGAAGTTCGTAGTGTTTTTTCAAAATATAATTTCTCAAAATAAAATTAATAAAATTATTATTAACAATACTCAGTTCATCTTGTACAAATAAGCGCTCTTTTTCTATCCTTCGACGCTTAAAGGATTACTTACGCTCTATAATACTTCAAGAAACATTTAAGTTATTTAAACATAGTACATCAAGACATGATGAACGATTTAGATATTAATATATTATTTTTTATAAATCAATTTATAGAAAAATATAATTTACGAAAGCTAACCTTTGTAATTATTGATATGAAATAAATTATCATTTTTTAATTTTTTGTTTATTTTTTAAAATTTTACTTTCTTTATTAATAAAAATATTATTAATACTATTTATAATTTTTTAAATATAATCTTAAATCTTTAACAAAAAGTTTTACACTTAAAAAGAAAACATTTACAAAGCGTTTATCGCAAATAAAAATATTGTACAAAAGTTACAGTGACAAATAAGGAATTATTCTCCCCCTGCATTAGCTGACGATTAGACTTAAAAAAAAAATACAGTGACGTCTCTGTTTTTATCTACAAAATTCCAATTTGAAGCACTCCAAGATGATTTTTGCCATAATTATATTCCAAATTGGATTTTAACCCTTTCACGATCAGTGAAAGTTCTTTAAGTTAAAATCTCAGAGTCCCATCGTTATACATATAATGCCAAAAATGACGGTATAATCAAGAGAAAAATATAAATAGGTGTTTTAAAGTTATTTCTTGGAAAAAGAATCTCGTAAAAAATGTTATTCTACATTTTCGATTTAATTTTCCAAACAAAATCACCTTTCTATTTATATTAGCAAAAACGCCTTGTATATATACACACGCATATGTTTATGTATGTAGGCGTTCGCAAAATTATTAATAAATTAATTTCAGCTTTTAATCATAGGAGATATAGAATGCGCGTGCAGAATTTGTTCTGACGTTTGATTCGTTGTTTTACTTTTTTCCGCACCATTCGCATGTTTCCTTGGTCTAATGGCTATGATTAATGCCATTTCGATTTAATCTCCGCCCCTTTGCCGTTGCTAAGAGAATACAATAAATACCCACCGATCATAGTCTGTTTATCGCCTTTCGGTAGTATTCATAATACGACATCCCAGCCAAATCTACTCTTTCTCTTCTCTTCTTACCATGTAGCACTCTTCCTCTATCGTCCATATGTTTTGAGTATTCTCGGTTTTATGTACATAAGGTCTCAGATAATCAAAACATTCTCCAGCAACAATTGTATCGCGCGAAAGTACAAGCAACTGCTCTAACACTAAATATTCTTAAAATTTTGATGAACTATTCATAATGTCAAAAGTAATATTTCGAGAATATTCTGGTATATTCCGAAATGTACAAAACGTAAAAGCAATTTTTTATATTTAAAAAATATCAAGCGACGCGGTAGCGTTAAGTATATGAAAAATTTGTATCGTATGACGCAAACTTCACTGCGCAAATGTCACGGCCCTACTAACAATAAGCTTTATCTGAAAACTAGCTGTCAAATGCACTTTTAATTCAAATGTTTCAGGAACTAAATTATAATCAAAAATCTAATGGAAATGTTGTTATATAATATCGATGCTAAATTTCGATTGCGACCCATCTGATTAAAATCGGTACACAAAATCTCAAGACCTTTTATGCAAAAAAGCTCACTAAGGGGTCGATTCTATATTTCTGAAGAAAGTGATAATATGAAAAGTGAGCAGCATTATTTTCACTGATTAGTGTATTTTTTAGAATTAACAATATACACCAATCACTGTCGCTCAGCTTAAACATGTCAAATTTCATGCCAAGAAAAAGAGTATTTGCGGGGAATTTTCTTCACTACTTTATTCAAAACAAATTTGCAGCTAAAGCACACAGAATTCTTGTTGAGATTTACGGCGACTATGCTATGTCGGAAACAACATGCAGAGATTGGTTTAGACGCTTCAAAAATAATGATTTTGATATTGAAGATAAAGAACGCTCTGGCGCATCGAAAAAGTTTGAAGACAAAGAATTGGAGGCATTACTTTATGACTCATGTCAAACGCTAACTGAACTTGCAGAATCATTAGGAGTTGATCACATGATAGTTTCGAAACGTTGGCCTGGCTGAGCAGCACTTCCATTCTTATGAAGATGCCAAAAAATAGATCGACTTTGGGTTTTTCCGACGTGAAATTCAAATGCTGCCAGAAAGATGGGAAAAGGTAGTGGCTAGCGATGGACAATACTTTCAGTGACAGGTTTTTTACTGATTTTTTTAAATAACGCATTAATTTTCACGAAAAAACAGCGAGAACTTATTCAACATCCTAATAATAACATTAATAATATACATAATACATATGTAAATGCTAATATTATTATTAATAAAAAATTTTTAAAATTACAAATCTGTGAATGTTAAAGGGGAGGGGGGTCCCACTTGCCTACACAATCCCAATTGCCTACAGCTTCATTTGCACACACGAAAATAATTAAGGTACAAGAGTAAGATTGCACATATATGACATTATTGCGCTTATACACATTGCACACACGATAATATTGCGCTGATACACATTGCACACATGATACTAATAGCTCTCTCTCTCTCCTTGTCATGTGTGCAATGTGTATGTGCGCAATAATGTCATGTGTGCAATGTGTATGAGCGTATTAATATCATGTGTGCAAGGTGCATGAGCGTAATAATATCATGTGTGCAATATGCATGTGCGCAATAATGTCATGCGTGCAATCCGAATGTGTGCAACAATGTCATGTGTGCAATGTGTATGAGCAAAATAATATCATGTGTGCAATATGTTTGCGCGCAATATTGTCGTGTGTGCAATCCTACTCTTATACCTTAATTATTTTTGTGTGTGCAAACGAAGCTGTAGGCAATTGAGATTGTAGGCAATTGAGCAGCTCTGCTAAATTTGTGTGCAAGTGAAGCCGTAGGCAATTGAGATTGTAGGCAAGTGAAGCCCTCCCAATGTTAAAACTATGTCCATGGCAAAGAGATTTATTAAAGCAAATATATATAAAATTATTAACATAATAACAGTAATATTATTACAATTATAATATATATATATATATTTATATATATATATATGTATATATATATTATAAAATATGTATAATAATAAATTAATATTAAATAAATAATATATAATAAATAAATAAATTTTATAAAATCACGCAATATAAGTGAAATTACAATATTACTTAATTTTTATAAAAAGGATTAAAATCCTATCAAAAACCTTACAAATAAAAGCTAAATACAAACACATATATTTAAAAATAAGTACGAGATCAATACAATTGATCAAATATATTTAAAAAAAACTTAGGAAAAGTCTATAAATATCTATTCAAAAATTATTTAAAAAATGAAAATGTTATTGTTCATATATTATAAACAATTTATTTCTTACAAACGTTATTCTTAAAATAAATAAATTTAAGTGAAATAGTAAAAAATAAACATTATGTTTCAATAAATATTGTCATGCCAAGTTTTTGCTTCATTATCTATTATTGATAATACTCTTATTTATCAAATAACACACACACACACACACACACACACACACACACACACACACACACACACACATATATATATATATATACACATATCAACAAAATTATAGTAATAATATGAAAATTTATTGCTCTTGAAATATCCCATTTATTGTTCTCAAAATTAATTTTGAGAAAAACAATGAAAACCAGTCTACAAACTTAGAACAGTAAGAAAAAAATTCTTGCTCGATTAAAGATACAAAATTGTAAGAGTAAACTGTAAGAAAATAATTTGTTTCTCATTAAGTTTGATACTGAGATTTTGTCTAAATTTGTTGCTTAACGAATTCTTATATTATTATTGTATATAATTTTGTTGGTAAAAGACTTACAGAACAAGTTTTTTTCTTTGACAACTTTTTAGCAACAAATGAGCAACAAATAAAAATAATTGAAATTGATTTTGTTTATTTTGTTTTGCTAACTTATAAAATGTGATTAGATTGGCTATAAAGATTTAAAAAAATTTATTTAAAATGAATTTCATGAACACAGAAAAGGCTCTATGACACCCATCGCACCGTATCGGTAGGATTCGCACCACGAAGAACGCCTCTAACTGTCCATCGGTGGTGGGTTCCACCGAGTGGAAATCAATATCAGGCGCAACTTTCACCCTTCTCTCTCTCTCTCTCTCTCTCTCTCTCTCTCTCTCTCTCTCTCTCTCTCCTCCCCCCCCCCTTCCTCACATCCGCTGCGCGGAAACCACCCTCTAGTACATTCTATAAACGCATTTGCGTATTGCCGTGAAAGACCCCCCCCCCCTCTCTTTCTCTCTTTCTCTCTCTCTCTCTCTCGCGTGCGTGCATGTGTGTGTCCTTCTTCCTCCATCTATGTCGAATTCAAAATATTATCTCATAATTCTCTTTAAAACAATATTAAAATCATTATCACCCATGTTAATCTATAGCTTCTGTTAAGTTAATAAAGATAAAATCTACATAATTTTTCATGTCACTGCTGTAGGTGATTATATCATCTTTTACAGCTGTCGTCAAAAATTACATGTATATTAAGAATTATCAATCTTTTATCAATTATTATATATATATATATATATAAAATAACCGTGTGGATCTATTGGATCTACAATGACAACCAAGGGTTAATAAAAAATACTTACTTTTCTATTTATACTTAATTGAGATAGTTATTTAGTACTAAATTGAAATTATTATACCAATTAGTATAATAATGTAGGAACGAATATGTACATGCGTGATTTTCACAGCTGTTCCGAAATCTTGTACACGCTCTGACTGTATGTTTTCACGTGAACAATTCGTATCTGCTTTACATTGTACTTTCGCGCCGGAACGTTCAGTGATTCGGGGGTCCAGGCAGTTCGCGACGAGACACCGGAGCAATAACGACAGCGCGAGTCGCGAGCCAAAAGTTTTTATCTTGCGTTAAACTTGTAAAATAATTTAAAATACATAAATATATATCCTTTTGCTTATTAAGATATTCTGATATTTTGTCTTTCTTTCTCACATCATATTATCATCACTACAATAATTAATTAAACTTTCATTCAATTTAGTACTAAATAACTATCTCAATTAACTTAAATATTTTTATTAACCCTTGGTTGTCATTGTAGGTCCAACGGATCCACACAACTTTGGCAATGTTCAATATTCTTGAAAAATCAAAAACTTAAAAAATGTTTAACTAAGCTGCTGAATTTTGATTTTGAAATAATGCTGATATAGCTTAGAAACATCAAAGTTTATTCATAAATTTTTTTGTTTGAATATCACTGATAGTTTAGCATCCGTTTGAATATCACTGATACTTTTCCATCCATTTGAAATCCGTTTGAGTCCAATGGATAAAAAATGACAATGCTGCGACTGAGCAGAGGTATGACAACCGAAAATTAAACAAAGATTTCAACGCTGTTATTCTTATTTTCCCAATTATTTATCTTCACGTATTAATTAATTTTATTTTTATATAAATAAATCTACATCTTTAATTTTATTTTACTTAGTATTCTTATTTAAAATATTAAATTAAATTTTTAAAATTTCGAATATATTTCGAATAAATTGGATACTTATAACAAACTTATAATAGATTTGTGGATATATAAACTTATGAATTATTTAAAATAAGTAATATTTAATTACAATCGGACAGTGAATATCTTCATTATTCTTATCTTACAGTGTTAAAGCAAATTTAATCTCTACAACCGTCTCTCTGTTACTAAATTTAATTTTTATTTATTTATTTATTCATTTATTTTTTATTATTATATCATCATTTTCTCCATTTATATATGTGTGTATATATATATAATTTTTTAATTATAATTATATTTAATTATAATAATTATAATATATATTCCGTTTAAAAAAAAAAACGGAATATATATATATATATTCCATCAAAAAACCTTAAAAAGGTAAAAAAGATACGCCAAGTACATAAACGCGTGCTTTCCAAAATGAATTTAAGATCAGTACAGTTAGCCAAGTATATTTTTAAAAAGACTTAAAGAAATTTAAGAAACAACTATTTAAAAATTGTTTAAATGGGCTTGATAATTAAATGATTAAATGATTAAAGTCAACCAATGGGATTATAGTGAAGCAAAAACTTGGCGTGCCCGGCTCATTAAAATGCAATGACCCATCAATGTTATACAATATGAAAATTATTTGTATGAATAATAAAATAATAAAAAAATAATCTATGGAAAAACTTTACAAAGTTAAAAAAGATATGTCAAGTATATAAACGCATTAAAAAATGATTCTATTAAAAAATTATTTGAAAAATGGGAATATCAATAATAACATATAATGAAGCAAAAACTGACAGATAGTAAAACAACACCCGAGTCACATTAATTGTATTCTTGTATATACATTTATCAATATCAATAACATAGAGCCTTGGAAATTCAGAAAAAATACGAGCCGGGCCAAGTTTTTGCTTCACTATAATCCCGTTGGTTGACTTTAATCATTTAATCATTTAATCATCAAGCCCATTTAAGCAATTTTTTAATATATCATGTATTTGTTTATGTTATATATTCATTTTATTTTTATTAACTTATACTTTTCTGGCGTACCAATATTTATCATTTACATTACAAAATAATTTTTTATATATTTTAGTTTTATAAAATTGAATGTAGGCATATTGTGAAGCCCCTTAAACGACAAACTGGCTTTGCACGTGTATGTGTGCATGTACATGTGAATCTGTAGAAAATAACTCAAGCTTTTTCGCGCAAGAGATCTCGAGATCTCAGAAATGAGTGAAACTAATTTTAATCGGACTACTCGCAATCGAAAGCTCACATCAATATTATATAATAAAATTGCCGTTAGATTTTTGATTATGATTTTAGTTTCTGAGATATTTTAACTGAAAATGAATTTGACAGCTAAATTCCAGATAAAGAGTAGCGCCGCGACATTTGCGCAGTGAAGTTTGTATCATGCGGCATGATTCTTTATGTACTTGACGTCGCGCCGCGTCGCTTGATATCTATGTATATAGAGCGTTCTTTCTCAACTAAACACCCCAAAATAACGTTGAAGTTGGGTGTTATTTTTGGTGTCATTTTCAGTGTTCTTTTTAGTGTATTTTATAGTATTTTTTCCGTAAGAATAGCTATAGTATACGTAATTCAGCTCATATTTTCAAATGCGTTCTTTATCATTCTTTACTAATTTTGAATTTGAGTACCAAAATCAGGGCTAAATGTTAAATCCGGCATGTCCAATTTGGCCCGGATTTCTATGAATATAATTTTTACCCGAAATTATTTTATTTTTCTTCAAAATGATAAGATCTACCGAATCACAATTATACTGATTTCATATTCTGTTTGCACATGCGTCTTCTGCTATTTCTTTCGCGAAAATTTCGTTTATTTACTCAGGTTCTCGTGGGGGTTGCATTCGGTAATGGTATACATGTAAAATAGCATGTGTAAAATGTACATCGATACGAGCACGAGCTACGTATATTGTAATCATATGGTATATGCTCCACGAGTAGGAGTTCCGGTTATTCTGGTTCTGGTGTCTTTGAGTTCCGACCCTCCCAAAAAAGCAGTCTCGTATCCGGGGGGGCAAAAAGTAGGCGAAGCGTAAATGAGAGGGCGAGAAATATAATAAACGAATAAAAAGGGAGCAGATGGGAGAAATGATCGGATTGCTCGTAAACACTTTATAATTATTTAAAAACCTTTTTTTTTTCGAAAAATGTTATTTTATTCGCTATTTTATTTATTTTTTGAAGTCTAAAAATCTCTCCTCCCAACCTCATAACTTTATAACATTACACTCTCCACTAAATAGTTAAATACATCTATTAAAAAATCATTCTTATATTCTTTCTTCTAGTTTATAGACGATATGCATTGTTTTTATGGATATTCAATCGGCATCATTTTCTAAATGGTTAATTATATTTTCGTTTGTGTTATTTTACTCATATATGTTTAATTTCATAAATATTGATAATTTGGCACGACTGAAGAGGACTAATATAGTCGAAACGTTTCGAAATTTGTTTAACAATTTTAACACAGTTATTTTTGATAGCGTTTATAATGATATATTTTTGATTTAATAAATTATATTATATTTAGCTCGACATATTGACCTGTTTATCTTATTATTTTTACTTAGCATTAACGAGCTCTTTATATTTTGTTTATTTTTTGTCTTTCTCCTAGTCCCCAAACCTTATTAACTGCTAGTCTTCCTTTTTCTCTAACTCCTTTATGTGATCCTAATATTCTTCTTTTCTCCTATTAAATATAAAGCCAAGATATTTGAACGTCCTACCCTTTCTAATTCTTTATTTTCCCACTTCTATTTTCCTAACTTCTCTTTTCCATTCCTATTAATATCAAAATTTTGTTCTCAGTATTTATTATATCTTGGTATTTTTTCTCTTCAAACCTTTGTTTTTCAAAATCATAAGTATATCCCATCACGTCTGTTAATTCTTTCCTATTTTTGACTAAAATAATCATGTCATTTGCGTTACACTAACGTTACGCAAATTCTCTCGTTTCCTAACTTTATACCTCATCCTACTTTTCTTTCGCTGTTGTGCTTTCGCTGATCTGTATAGATTCGCTATGTACAGATTGAAAAACAATGGACTCATCACATCCTTGTCTCACTCCTTTCGTCATGCTAAATCTTTTATTAATTCTTCCTCTAATAGGTACACTTAGATTCTTTTCAAAACTGTAATCCGATTTACTTGTTACTATTATATTCAAAAAATCTTTAATCAATTACTCAGTTCTTTCGTACGAGATACAGTATTCATCTTCCAATTGTCTATTTACAGCGAACTGTATATAAGACTGTCACGCGAGATTAATGTAAAAGCTTTTTAATAGAAATGTAAAATTGAATTATAAGGATGCAAATGCTGTGGTATACATTTGTGATTTAATTAAACGTATGGGTATCCTATAAGACTCGTTTGTCCAAAAAGATTTCTTGAATCTGAATTCCCGTTTTCAGGAATTTGCAAGGTGATTGCGGCAGCGAAATTGCGTCGACCGAGATATAATTTCGACAAAATTATTGACCGTAACGGCGCACACAAAAGAGCATTAAAGTGCACGACACAAGTCAAAACGATAAAGCAAAGAGCTTCCGGTTTGCGCACCAGAGTTACCGTGCATTGAAAGCGAACAAAGTGGAAGTCTCGTTGCGAGTGCATCAGTTGCCGTGCGTGTTAATGCTAATGAAACTCGCAAAGCACTTTACGCAATATACGCTCAAGTTTCCGGTAAAAGGAGTGACTTTAATTACGTAAAACGAACAATAAAGTTCATTTAAAGAAATGTCGGCACGTGCTTTATCAGTAAAGATGTATTAAATCGTTATAATTATAAGTTAATTAACTGATACGTATCAATTTCGACTAAAATATCTTAGCATTTATTGTTGACAATTGTATGATAGAAGAGATTTAAAATTTAATATGTTAAATCTCTACAAGTAATCCACTTTACTAATAAAGCTTTAAATAAGCAGAGAAAAGAAGAATAAAATAATAAACTGGATAAGATGACGAATTGTTACTTTTTCTGAGCTAATGAACAGCTGATATTGAACTCATTAAAGACTTTATATAATAATAATTTTAATTGTAATCTTAATTCACGAAAATATATAGAAAATATAAGAAACATGTTTTAGATGCATGTATATGTAATTTTTTATGTCTGTTTATAAAAAATGACATAATTATAGTGTATAATAAACTTTTATTTTCTTTATAAAATTATAACAGAATCTAATTTAAAAACGTATGCAATAATGTACAAATATTTTTATTTTTTTTTATTGCAACATTTTTATTAACTCTCTAAGACTCAGATTTTTGTTAGAGAATTTTTCAGATAACTTAAATTATCTATTTCATATTTTTTATTAAAAGTTATATCGGTTATGATACATAAAAACAAGAAAAAGTTTTTTTTAGTAATGGAACGTGAGTATCTCATAGCTTTAAAACGACAGTCCCGGTAGATAATAAATCTAAGAAACAATTTTAAGTAATTTATTTATTCAGCCAGACCCACTTTTATTAAATTTATATTTATTATATTATAAAAAAATATTTTTACTTACTTCAAATATAATAAGATAATTTAAATTGAATGATTAGCAATTAAACACAACATGCACGCACTTTCGTCTACAACGCTGACACTATATTATTTTTTAACAGGTTCATTGATAAATCTCTGATAGTATAGACAGTTCATCAAGCAGCTCTATCAATAAAATGTCTAAATTATAAAATTAGCATATTTTAACGTATTTGAATGTATGGGTGTCCGATTGAGTTTTAGAGGATTAAATAGATAAATAAACATAATGTGATAACCATCTTACTCGCATATAAGGGCAACAACGACTAAATTGACAAGTCCTTAGAAAATGTAATAAGGAAAGTATCAGAGATGTCCTTTTTTTATTCTAATGATTTTAATTATGTTGTAGAGTACTAAAATATAAAATGGACATATTTTTTTCTATCAGTGTAAAAACATTTTTAAGGAGTAAAATAACACTTAAAAATTAGAACAAGTGTCGATTTGGATGTGTACTCGTGGATTCGACAATCTATCGTGACCAATCATTAGAATTCTAATTTAATTCTAATTCTGTATTAAATACACCTGGTTGTTACTCAAAATCATCTAAAAATGACCATTTCCTTCGAATTTAAAACTAAAAAAAGAAATGTTCCAGCCAGCAAGCAATCTAAAATCGGGACATAATACGTCTTAAAGACGTCTTATAGACTACATAAAAGTGTAACTAAAAGACATTTAAAAGAAGTCAGATGTGAGAAAAAATGCAACTTGTTTCAAATCTTTTACTTCCCAGATAATCTTGACGTTGCAGTCATGTTGCCAACAATCGTTGCAACAACTAATTTAAACTAACTCGGAACAAACATTAAGTCTGTTAGATCTCATATAAATTCTATTTTTAACAACAGTAAATTAATAGCATATCAGCATCAATTCGCTATCAATCGTTGCTATCATGTTATATCACAAACACTATAATGTATCAATATTGCTGACTATTTGTTTTTTTTTAATTTCCTTAACTGATTAAACTGACTGCATGTATAAATAGTCACAATTGCTAAATTCATCATGTGTTTCATTTCAATATCAGAAAATGTAAGACAAATGTATAGTAAATATATAACAACACATGCAACATGCGTTAGTTTATTCAAAATGATATATCACGTTTAGTTATCTGGGTTAAAGCTTCACAAATACTGTGTAAAGAAAATAAGGTTAATCCTAGCTGCTAGATAATTGGATTAGAGAAGCCATGCGTCTCGGAAAATGTATAATCCTACTTTAACATAATGAATTTAAAAACGAATAATTTCTTATAAATGTAAAAACTATAAAGAAAAGAGAAACATTTCATTTAAATATCGGAAACTCTTCTATTTCACAATAAACCAGCGACAAAAAAGAAGGTATTTTTTAACAATCAAAAACGGTTTACTCGTTCAAAACTCTTTCACGAGCTCTTTGTATCAATCCGAGGGTATCAATTTGAACAAACTTCTTTCTTTTATTTGTCGTTTCGTATTCATCAACCGGAGATGTAGTTATGGCTTGGAAGCTGTGTCCACAAAAGAAGAGCGGTACCAATTGGCTCCTAGGCGCGGTCACATTTATACAAAGCCTGCTGTCTGCGATTTACGAGCGAGCACGTTAAAAGAAGGGGAGAAGAGTAAAAGGAAGTTGAAATAAGAATTACAAGAAATATTAAGAATATTCGTTTTTAACGCAACAATTGCGTAACGTTGATATCACTATCAGGCTTGCAAGTCAGCCTTTGCGGCAGTCAACCCTTTGTATATCAGAAATTCTTTCAAAAATGCTCTACAAGAATAAACTCTTGCCGATTTCACTTTCCGACGCGGAAAGTCATTCACGTTCGTTGTCACGACGCTTTCTCAATAATGACTTATTACGTTGAAGCGTTATTCAGAGAAACGCAGCAGCCGCCGCGCTGTTTCTTGTGCTCGATGCACATATCTTGATTTCGAGACCGAGAACTCGTTCCCGAGAGTCAGCAGCATAAACTTCAAATAATAGACTGCTAACTCACGCCGAATACAGGTTGAAAAGTATTCTTGTTGTACATGCGTAAAGCAATGGGTACGGGGTACAGCCTGTGCATGTGTTATAATACTGAAAGAAAAGCCGCTCCGAACGTAACCGGATGTACATTATGTATCTTTACAACGTTACTAATAGAGGGAAGAATGAGTACCGTGTAACTGATGTGTTACAATCTGATTGACTGCCACGAGACGCTGCAGAATCAACTGTAATTAACTGAATGATTCTTTTTTCTTTTATTTAGATCGTGGTTAATTCAATTTAAAAAAAATTTTAATTTAATAATTTAAAGAACATTTATCAAGTATTATGTCTTCAACGAATAACAATTTGATAAACTTTTATTTTTAATAAAATTATGCGCGGGCTTACAATAGGTTTATACACAATAGGTATACTACAGTATCCTTATCGAAACAATTATATTAAACACGAGTTAATTTCTCAATTAGTTTTACAGATTAACAAAATTCTGTTCAATAATTAAAGTATTAATGTATATTATACAGTCTTCCAAAAATTCTGTATGTACGAAAATAAACTCTCGCCAATTTCACTTCCCAATACAGAAAGTCATTCACGTTCGTTGTACATCACGAACGCGCTACTGTAGTTGGCTTTTATGTTGGAAACAAAAAAAAAGTTTAAAAATTAAGATTTTTAATTCTTAGTTTCATTATATCTCTAAATAGCATTTGAATTACGGGTATCTTATCTATCAACTCATAACAAAGTTATAAAGTGTGCTTTTATGCTCATAAGGTTATTTATGTCAATATTAGTGCCTTCCTCTAATGATTTGAAAAAACATTTATTTAACCCTTTCATTGCCAGCGGAAAGTATACTTTTCACTTGTTTTCCTTTTATATTTATATTATAAAAATTGTAATACTTATTAGTTTACACGTTTTCAAAGTTTTTTACACCAAACTGTCCTTTAGTGATTGTTTATAACAATTTAAATGTGCAAAAAGCAATTTTACGGAAAAAAATCTATTCCTCTTAAGATTTTATATTAAATTTGACCATTTTCAGGTATAAAAGATTTTTGGGATCGCTGATTACTAATCTAGGTCAAAACTGAAAATTTAAAAATGGCGGATGGAATTCAACATAGTGGATGGAAATGTTGAAAACTGAAAATTTTAAGTTTAAAAAATATAGCCGTTTTCTAAACAAAATTATATTTTATATTCTAAAAATAATATAAATGGTCTTTTATATTTCGCTTAGATGTATCGTTTTTTAAATAGAAATTCATGCATATTGAAGATTACTGAAAGTATTTATATCACGTATAAGCAGCTGTATTGTATCTGTTATTTAAAATTTTTATATTATCTTTATCATTCAATCTTGGATCTGCAACAAAACCTAAAAAATAGATTTACTGCAAAAATATCCAGATTTTCACTAATTTACTACATGACTAAATGATGGCGGCCATATTAAATCCATCATACTAAACTTGTAAAATATGAATTCAGATTCGGAATTAGCAATCCAAATAACGTAAGTATGCAAAGTTTCACGAAAATCTGCTTAAAAAGCCTAATTCAGCAATCACAGGATTAATACCCAGTGAGAAACGATAATGAATTCGACATCAATTTGACGTCGAATCGACATCGAAATAATGATTTCGACGTCGAATCGATGTCGATTCGATGTACTATTTCTCACTGGGTATTTACTCAACATTAATATTTATTTTATAATAATTATTTATTTAAAATAATTAAAATAGTCCAACAAAACTTTTTTTCATATATAATTTAATTATTATATTAGCTCTTTCTGTTTATGCTCTTTTTATTTAAACGAATAATAGAAAAGTTTTTTTCAAATGCCATTCCGCGTATGTTATAAAAATTAATCAACAAAAAAGATGTTTCTTTTACCGACAAGAGACAATGATTTTTAGATGCTAAAACTTTTTGTTTCTTTTATATTTAAAAACCTTTTTCTTTAGAATTAAAGTATACGTACGTAACATTAATACATATTAATATTAGTCTATAAATTAAACTTTATACCGAGAATGAAAAAAATGTTAATTCGCGATACTTTTAGTTAAGTGTCTGGAGCTGTCCAACAATATTTACTTGATATAAAAAATCTACAGTTTGTACTCGAAATTCGAATTTCTAGACTAATGGATGATAGGAACAAACAATGTGGAGTTCTTAAAATTAAGCTTTAATACTTAATTGAGACGAAATTGAATTATAAAAATTTCAGTTACATATATGTGAAAAGTAAATAAATAGAACATGAAAAATTTTTTTAATTACAATAAAAGTATGGCTATCTCTATCGATCTGTAGTAAATCTTGATGCCAAATAATTTTTGTGTAATTTGTCTCCAACTCAGATAAACTGCATGTCGCAATTTTGTCGGTCTTAAAAACAAAATTCCTACATAAAGTCAGAATACCTAGATAGCACAATGTCCAAAATCGGGATATAAGATGTCTTAACGATATTTAAGATGCCTTTTAGACACTTTTTATTTAGACACAGAAATATGACATCATGAATCTCAATACGTGGTACTGATTCGAGGACGTGAGAAGAGCTGTGACGCGAAAGAATAGTTCTTAGAGCAATGACAGCCGACACTTTCTTTTTTAATTAAGCAGCTAATAAGGCAAATTAAGTCAATTAAAAAAGAAGCAACTGTAACAGCACCAGGCGTTGACAAGCCGCTGCGCTTCTTATTGTTAGTTATCGTCGTCGTCGTTCTTATGTATTTTCAGCCAACGTGATATCGTCGGGCAGCAAAGAGAAAAGAAAAAGAATGAAAAACAAAAGAGGCAACAGAAATATAGCTTGTTTTCTCAATGTTGATATATCATTACATAGAAATTGTTTCTAAATTTTTTGCACCATAGTATGGAGTTCAAAGTTAAATTATATAATTAAATAAAATATAAATTCTAACTTTTTATTCTCTATACACATAATTTGTTTTTGCTTTACTCTAGGGGAATACCATTAACCTCTAGTAACTTTTCACGTAAAGCGTCATTATTAAACTCAACTTGTAAGCAACAAATGTAGAACTTGGATGTTTTGAGAACAACAAACTCACAGAATATCTTACAAGCAACACTACCCAGGTGCAACACGCCGATTTTTTTTAAACTTTGTACACACATAGTACATTGAAAAATTAGATACGTGTTTTTTTATTTTGGCTAACAAGGCGTTTTAGGGTTAGAAAACGCATTCAAAAATTTAACACCCTATAGCACATAATCGAGTGAGTCCCAGATGCGCACAGTGTAAAACAGATACCATCAATCAAATTCTATAAATTTATCCTAACTATAACTAAAGCAGTAATCTGATTGGTGGTGTCCGTTTTACTCTGTACTCATCTGAGACGCTCCTTTAGCACAATAACTAACGCTACTCCTGAGCGTTGTTCTCTTGCAGCTTTTACAACATTACTTTATTTAATTTCATTGTCTGAATGTTTTTGAGATCGCTAATTACGATTTTGGCATTAGTTTTACGAAATTCAAAATGATAGATTTAAAATGGCAGACCGAAATCGCAGAAGTTTCAAAAATTTTATTCAAAGTCAATTTCAAAGTTTTTTAGACTCATAATTACGGTTTTAGCATCAGTTATACCAATCTAGACGTGACGGATGAAAAAAAGATAAATTCAATATGACGCATCCAAAATGTCGGACCAAAATTCAATTTTGAAAGAATAGAAATGATTACAAGATAACGACTAATCAAGCTAAAATTGGATAGGGATCTGATCAAGCCAAAGGTCTGTCTAGCCCAACTATTGAAGGCAAGGTGCAGGTTTACTCAACCAGTGAAGGAAAAGACTTATCCAAATTTGTATAATTAAAAACATTAAAAAATCTAATAATCTTGTCTTTAGCAGGTTGAATTTCTTAAAATTTCGTGATATACTTTTGGTTTTCCTTATTTAAAATTTTGTAAAACTATTACTAACATCGTAAATAGTGACCTCAAAAACTAGCCTAGAAACTGTCTTTGAAACTTATTTTAAAAAATTTGAATTTTGATTCGTCATTTTTGATGCGCCATATTGAATTTACCATTCTTTATCCGCCACTTCTATAACTGATGCTAAAATCATAATCATAAGTTTAAAAAACTTTTTTGAAACTGACTTTGAATACAATTTTTGAAACTTCTGAAACTTTGGTCTGCCATTTTAAATCTGTCATTCTGAATCTCGTAAAACTAATGTCAAAATCGTAATTATGGATCTCAAAAACATTAAATTATAATAAAGTAATATTCTAAGAACTGTAAGAAAACGACGCTTAGGAGTAGCGTTAGTTATCATTGTGCTATGGAATGTTAAATTTTCGAATTCGTTTTCTAACCTTAAAACCCTTGTTAGCCAAAATAAAAAGACATGTGTCTAATATTTTTCAATGTACTACGTGTGTACAAAGTTTCAAAAAGATCGTGTAGCACTTGAGTAATATTACTTGTTAGTATCAAAAATAAACAAGCAACAAATGTTTTCTTCGACAATTTTTTTAACAACATATGAGCAATAAATAAAAATATTATTAACTTATAAGACACGAGTAATTGAGAGTTCGAATAAAAAAAATATTATATTTTTTCTTGTTAATAAGTTCAATCCCAGATAGCACAAAATATTTATAAAATATTTATAAAATATATTAATAAGAAAAAAAAATATTTATAATAAATATTTTTATGTCCAAGTTTGCCAAGTATAAAAAAATTATGATAAATATTCATGAAAATAATTAAAATAAATATTATTTATACGTGATAAAAAAATAAGGTAAATTTTTCATTTAAACTTCGCAGGTACTATAAAATCATAAAATTATTTTTTTTGTCGGTTGGTAGTACTGTCTTTGACATCTGTACAGAGTTTTATGTCAATATATTCAATTACTGCAGAGCTACACGTGTTTTTGTAAACATACAAAAGTGAGTTTTTCGATTTTTACTATGTCTGATTTTGTTGAGCAAAGAATTTGCATTAAGTTTTGCAGAATAAATATTCTGCCACGGAAACGTTGAGGATGTTGCAGAAGGCCTTTGGTGATAAGGCTATGTCGCTTGGTGATAACCATGTACAAAAATGTTTACAAGTGGAAATAATAAGATAAACAAGTCAATATGTCGAGCTAATATAAATTTTCACAATATAATATAATTTATTAAATCAAAAATAAAAAATCAGGTTCTGCCTCTGACTACCGAACTTGACTTCTACAAAGCGTTAAAAATGACTTACAGTCGTTTTTAACGCTTTGTAGAAATTGTTTGGCTTTTTTTGCTTGTGTTAATATTGTCTGAAATCAACATATGTAGTTTATAGTTTTTTTACAATACACATATCAATTTATATTGTTCATAAATTACACATTTTCCATTGGTTTTGATCTTTTACATTTCTCGACAAGATTTTTGATCATAATTTTGGACTGTTTTTTATTGTATTATTTATTCGTTTACGCTTTAATTATTATGACACATTTTTATAGACGATATGCATTATTTTTATGGATATTCAATCGGTATCATTTTCTAAATGGTTAATTATATTTTCGTTTGCGTTATTTTACTCATGTTTAATTTCATAAATATTGGTAATTTGGCATGATTGAAGAGGACTATGTATAGTCGAAACATTTCGAAATTTGTTTAACAATTTTAACACAGTTGTTTTTAATAGCGTTTATAATGATATATTTTTGATTTAATAAATTATATTATATTGTGAAAATTGGTATTAGCTTGACATATTGACCTGTTTATCTTATTATTTTTGCTTAACATTAACGAGCTCTTTATAATTTGTTTATTTTCTGTTTACAAGTGGTACACAGACTTGAAAAAAGGCCGAGAACGAGTTCAAGATGAACAGCGCCCGGACGAAATTGAGGGTTTTTGGAACCAATCGAGATTTGATGGGTTTGGGGCACAAAACATCTTTTAAAATGGTTTGGGTTGATCCAAATGAAATGCCCGCAGCATCAGCAAGGTCTCTAATTGTCAATCGACAATTTTCGAGCACCAAATCTTTGATCTTCTTGACGTGCCTTTCATCAATAGATGTTGATGGTCGTCCGGGGCGCTGTTCGTCTTAAACTCGTTCTCGGCCTTCTTTCAAGTCTTTGTACCACTTATAAACATTTTTTTGCGACAGGTCTTATCACCAAAGGCTTTCTGCAACATTTTCAATATTTCTGCGGCAGAATATTCATTGCGCAAACAAAATTTAATGCAAATTCTTTGCTCAACAAAATCAGACATAGTAAAAATCGAAAAACTCACTTTTGTATGTTTACAAAAACACGTGTAGCTCTGCAACAATTAAATATATTGACATGAAACTCTGCATAAATGTCAAAGACAATACTGCCAACTCACAAAAAAAATAATTTCATGATTTTATAGTAAAGTTTAAATAAAAAAATTCACCTTATTTTTGATCACAGTAGTACTATTATTATCAAGAAATATAAAAAATATTTTGAGTTTATATATATTTTTCAGTACATTTTAAAAATATATTCTATATATTGCGGATAATAGTTTTTGTATTATTTCTAAATGGTTTATAAAAAATAATTATATAATATTAAAAAAAATTTTTTTTTTAATAAATTTGTAAAATATTTATGAATATTTATGATAAATTTTCTGTGCTCTCTGAAAATATACATTATTATAAATTTGTTTATAACAAAATTTTTAATTTTTATTAATAGGTAGGTATTAAAAAATTAAAGTAAAATTTAATAGTATTTGAAATTTTCTATACTGCGAAAGAACAATTTTGCTTGGCTTACGTACATGATGTCACATTGCAAGTTTTAAACCATCTTAATTATATATGCTGCGTTCCACTTAAAGCTCGCGAGCATCATTTGTCATTTTACATTTGCTGAACAACGAAGGTAAAATGATATGAGTGTTGCAATTAAGCTTCAAATGGAACGCAGCCTAGTGTTTAATTGCGTCCTTTCTTCGACCTTTCTCAATGTATATTTTTAGGTTATATCAAATATTTTTACAAGAATATATGCGTTGTTTAATATTTTCATAAATATTATAATTAAAGCATAAAAAATATTATAAAAAATTTTTATAATAATATTTACATTACAATAAACACTTTTAAAACACTTTTTTCACATTTCCAGTTTGAAGGACATAAAAGAACTCATGATGTTTTAATTGTTGTACTTTTACATGAAGATACAAAATATTATTTATATGTGTTTTTTTGCACATTTTTAAGATAAATAGATATTTTGCTGCATAAAATTAAAGTCTTGAAAAAGATAACACACACCCACGCGCGCACACATACATACCACATACGAGCACGTTTCCACATGCATCTCAAATTAATCGATACATAATCTACGTAACCTAATATTGCCACCTTCGATCACTTCTAGCAAAAAAAGTAGTTTATCTATAAATGTTTTAATCATGAAATTTATAATCAAAAACTACACATATCCAATTTTTATGCAATTTAACTGGAATTTTTCTTTCGTATACGTTTTGTACAGTTTTCTTTAAGGTCCGACTTTTGGTATATCTTATCATTGAAATTGAAACTTTACAAAAGTTAAACAGGGTAACTGATTATAAAAAATAAATATCATAATTTTCTATTTAAAAAAAACTAACCCTTCAAGCAAAAACTACCCTTAACTTAATTAAAATTTTTTTCGAGTTTAAAAAAATTTTTATATGCTTTCTAATGGATGTAGAAATTCCTTATAACCAGGGTTCTAAATAATGCATTACTTTTTGTAATGCATTACGGTTTTATTAAAGAATTTTTTTTCAATAACTAATGTGAAGATTCTTAATTATGCATTACTTTTGAAATAAGTAATGCAATTTTTTTCATTACGTATTACTTTTAAAATAATTAATGCGATTTTTTTCTATTTCTATTTGGATCTTTGTTTCCTTTTATAATCAACTTTTACAACTAAAAAGACTTTTAAATGTAAATTAGATAGTTTTACTCATTTACACTATTAGGCGTCAGTAACAGATTTAACCATTTTTGTTAGGTGTTTGCCTAAAATATCTTATTCGTGAGGCTCTATCTAAAAAACTAAACTAAATTTACGTACAATCAATATCGCATTTTTTTAATATAAGAATTTATCTTTACAAGGATTAAAAAATTGAAAATATCTTCATTTTTGGCTAAGTTATAAATTTTTTAATGCGTTTCTGGTAACTATAAGTTATCAGTGGGCTTAAAGGGTTAGAAGGGATTTCAAGGTTTAAAACTGAAAAAATTTTGTTAATAGTGCAGATTTCGCAACATTTCCTCTTAAATATTAATTTCGATTGACATAGATGATTGTACAATGATGACAAACTAAAAAATGCCATACATGGCATACATTTTACATAATTAGAATAAAAAAATTAAATAAAATTTAAAAACATAATTTATAACTTTATAGAAATTAAGTATTAATATTAATAAGTCTAAAAACTCATCATAATTAAAAAAATATTTGCATTTGAGAAAATATAAATCTAAAATAGTTCTAAAATAAATCTAATAAAGTTTACCGTTGAGTATTATCTGCAGTGGAACAACCCAAAATACATTTCTTATTTAAAAAAAAGAAAATAATTGATAATAATAAATAAAAAACTAAAGCCATTTAAAGATATTCAAGATCATCAAAGTATGTCTCCCTATTCCCTTACAATTTTGATCGGATGTCTTCTTCCTCAAATCGCGATTAGAGAAAAACTACAATCATTCGCGAGAAAAGCACGATAAATTTCTTATCATATTTATGTCTCACGTAAAATTTCAATTTTTATTATACAAATTTAGAATAATTTGAATGCGAAGTTCGTAATTGGGATCAAATTTTTGATGCAATAGTTGTCTTTTGTTTACTTCAACGTAAACATAGAGTTATTCGCAAAAATAAGATAGTTTGATTCGAGAAAGGAAAAAAATTAATTGGTAAAACTTTTCTAATATGTGTTCCACAAGGGTGTCCGCAGACCCGTAACGATTTTTTCCATTGCAATAAAAAAAAAAGAACAGAATGACGTTAACTATCGCACATGGTATTGATTAAACTTTTCATAACAATAATAAAAACGACACACAAAACATTTCAACAACATTGCAATAAAGTTACAATCTTACAAATTACAATACAGATAGAATGAGATACGAGTGTGTTGGACACGCGATGATTGCAGTCGCACTATGTTTGCGAGCTATGTACCTGGAACCCAACTTTACAAAAATTAAAAATTAAAGTAATTATTCCGAACCACGGCTCCATCTCCAAATGAGCTGAAATTTTTGTAATGGCTTCTCATGATTACAAATTAAGGTAAATAACAATTTTTAGTCGGGAAAGTATAAAAAAATTTATAAACAAAAAAAGATTGAAAAATGTATCATTGTTGATTAATGTGGAATGAAATTCGTTCTCCCAGGGGTACACACACACACACACGCACGCACGCACGCACGCACGCACGCACACACACACACACACACACACACACACACACACACACACACACATACGCGCACGCGGAGGGAGGCCAAGGGAAGTGTTCGCCCCCGCCTTCCCACACTTACTTCGTCGGTAGGGGTGCCCTGGATAGAAGTACGCACAATGCGTACTTTGCTGATAAATTACGACTTAACCGACATAGTTATTTTCAACAAAGTATGCACCGTACTTTTGTGCACTTCTACCCAGGGCACACCTACCAACGGGGTGGGTGCGGAAGAGATGCCCCCCTTGCACCCCTCTATGTGTGCGTGCGCGCGCGCACGCTCATGCCGCTGAAAGGACTAATTTTATTCCACATTAATCAGAAAACAATGGTACATTTTTAAATCTTTTTTGTTTATACATTTTTTTTCTTGTACTTCTCCCGACTTAAAATTGTTATTTAGATTATTTTCTAAACATAAAAAACCATTACAAAAAATTTCAGCCCATTTGCCGTGGTTCGAAATAATTACCAAAATTAATTGGCCTGTTCTTTTTCGCTGCACTGCTGCACTGGTGCAATAAGTTAAAGTGAGAAAAAACATATTTGTCTTACTCAAACCTGTTGCACCAGTGCAGCAGTGCAGCGAAAAAGAACAAGCCAAATAACACAACTCGTTTATACTTTGTTTGTACCCGTTTTTACCACTTTTTCTTTTGTTTGTACCTCAAAGAATAAACAAATACAAAGTGGTTAAAAGATGGCCAAAACCCCACTTTGATATTTTGATTTCATTAATGCCATTCGATAGAGAATTATTATAGCACTTCTCATTCCGTTTGTATCTTAATCGATTCAGAACTACGTTATTATTTTTTTACTTTTCAATATAAGGCAAAATGACACTTCCGCCATTTTTTGCGATATTGAAAAACGGCAAACGGCATTCGACGCAGAATCGTTTGTATCTGTTTGTATTACACAACCGCCATGTCCACGTTCATGTCTCTGGGTTTGGCTGAGACCGGTTCAAAATGGAATAATTCTTTTGAGAAAGGATTATTTTTTTACTTATACATGCATTAGAATACACAGTAACCACTCGTGTTATCTAATACCAGACATAATAAAAGCAGCAAAATAGAAAGATAATGTTTCATATATTCGCATCATTACTTTACTGAAAATATTAAAGTGATTTGTTTAGATGATTTTTTATCTGATATTTTAAAATATTACATTTTATTTATAATGTACCCTCGTACCCTGTCCTTTTCTTATCTGATTTATCATCTTTATCTTGTTAGAGATGTCATTCAAAATAACTAATCAAGTAATAAAAAAATAATAAAATCAAGTGAAAATTAGGTAACAAATAATCAGATTGTAAGAAAAAAATTTTATTACACCAAAAATCAATTGGAAAAATCATCTGAATATTTTCAGTAAAGTAAATATCTTTATGTGTAGCTATGATACACGAGTACCGCGCTATTGCTCACTTCAAAGGGTTAGATCACCTTCTTCCCATAGATACATTTGCTGGATGATTTTATATTATAAATATAATATCCTGAGACAGTTTTTGGAAAAGTACGGACACGCCTTAGAATATGGTTAAATAAACTACCGAACACGTCAATAGCGTAAATCCCATGTAAAATGCAAACTTTCAAACTGTCATTTGACAGTAACTTGTTTCTTTAAGAAACCACTTGGGGGATTAATGACTCTCACCATGAATAACAAAATCACGAAGTATTGTGTCATTTGGCGAGGAGCCAAAAAAAGGATCTTATTGCAATCCATCCTTTCTGTTAAGATATTTAAATTATCACAGTATGTACCTTGCATGGTTCCTTGCTCTTCGTACGGCAGAATCCGGGCATCTTGATCCCGCCGATCGGTATCTTCTTCTTCGGTTTCTGTTCCTCTGATTCAAAATCGGTCGCAGGTGTGGCGCTAGTATGCTTTGTATTCTCAGCATTTAACATCTTCTCCCTTTCCTCCTCGGCAATTTCCTTCTTGTCCATACTTTTGTCTTGATCTAGTTGGCTCATTCTCTATTTCTGAAATTGACAATGAAGGAAGTCCGTGTTTAACTTAATAAAGAACAATCAGTATTAGAATTGAAATTGAGTTAAATAAACTCGATTCCAGAGTTGTATATGGCAAACTTGCTGCTTTAATTCTTACAACATAATTTTTATATTTTTGCAACATCTTATTTATGATAAAAGAATTAAAAATACAGTTAGGGGAAAGGCGGACAAAGTAGCCATGGCGGGCAAAGCGTCCACAGGGGTTAAGGTTTTGCCATCGCGCTAAGAATACCTAAACTTGTTTCATTCAATGTCCTCAGTCACGCTGAGAAGCCCGAACCAGTTAATGTGTCGTCTCTCGAAGTTATTAATTTTTGTAGTTTTTAATCATCCTGATATAAAATAAGTGCTCAATTTTTGTATTTGTTACTATTAAACCAAGTGACTTACCGTTTTCCAACAAAATTGTTTTAAAAGAGTGATATTTTGGCTACAAAATCCCGCTTTGACGATTATATAGTTCCAGCACGTAGTTAAAATGGAAAAACTTTTGTGTAATATCGTCAATCCGGGCAAACTGGCCAGGCTGTTGGCCACTTTATCCGCCAAGCACCAACTCTTTTTCTTTTGTATTATTACCATGCCCAATAAAAAAAAAACTTTGAATTGAAATAGACATTTTATTATAAACAGGCTACCTTAATTAACATTTTGAATTTCAACTTTTCTATAACGTCTTATACCCAGCGAGAAATGATAATGAATTCGACATCAATTCGACGTCGAATCGACATCGAAATGATGATTTCGATGTCAAATCGATGTCGATTCGATGTACTATTTCTCACTGGGCGAATCACTATTTTCCAAGTTTTTCTGGCAATTGTTCTGTGAATTTATGTAACTTTTATATAAATAAAATACATTATTTTATAAGTTTAAACCGTCTTTTATCAGTCATTTTTTCATTTTAAAGCTAAGTGGCTACTTTACCTGACATTTTGATGCCTATTGTAAGTCAGCTTAAAAAATTAGCAAACCTTAGCACTTTTCCCATCTCTTCCTTACATTAGACGATTAGACAAAGATTGAATTAAATTAATAGATTATTATTTCAGAGGTAAAATTAATCATATTATGCAGTTAGAGCAACCTTTACCGTGGTTGAAAGAACATCTATAATGTTTATATAACTGCATTTTAATTGTTTTAACTTTTTCCTTTTGACTAAATTTTTTGGTTAAAACTCTTACATCAAATTATTGAATAGAAAAAAATATTTATCTAATTTAAATTGATTTTGTAATTTGGTAATTGCAAAATTTAATTTTATTAGCTACAATCGAATATACAAGATGTCCTTAAAATTTTGAGACTTTTTGCGTATTTCGATAGAATAGATTAAACTGAATCGAAAAGTCTTTTATCATTTTGCAATTTTCGCAATAGGTAACAAGTTATTAATTTGAAGAGATGGTTAAATTCATCCAACCCATTGTCAAAACGCAAGCGTGCGGCGAGATAGGGACTGCACCTTCACCGCCGATAGACACGTGAGTTGTTTACAAGTGGCAATTTATGCACAATTTACTATACACACTTACGCACATTCACACTTATCCACACGTAGTAGGCGCAAAATCAATTAATGTAAAAAGACCCATTTTGTAAAATTACATTTTTTATAGACACAGTATATTTTACCAAATAACGATATGTATAAATTAATATTGTTAACCGATTTCTTCTCATTATTCTACGTATAAAAATATAACGGTAAAACTATTAAAAAATAAATATTTTATAAAATATTTCATCTTTCTATTAATAAATATCGAGATATCCAAATTTAAAATATCTTAGAAAATTTCTAATAAAAAAAGCTTAATTATAGTTTAAAAAGACTATAAAAATATGTAAATAAAAATGGATTCTATTTCAAAAATTTAAGGTGACTTTGTCTTGACAATGCCACCCAAGATCAAGTCCATATTTTCATTTCATCATATGTTTACTTTCAAATCATACAATTTGTTTAAGACCCTTTTTTATCAATGTGGATGTTTGTACCATTTGTAATATCGTTTGTGCCTCAAAAAGTTAAAAAATATCAGAAAGTAATAAAATGGTCAGCGCTCAACTAGATTTTTTAATTCTGTTTATGCCATTCGAAAGAGAATCGTTTGTATCTCTTTGTACCTCCGTTAAAATCGTTTGTACCTCAAAGACACCAGAAGTACAGGCTTTTCAAAATTCGCTTAAAAGGTAATTTTGACATTTTGTGAGATATCGAAAAACGGTCAAAGCCATTTGAAAGAGAATCGTTTGTTCCCATTTGTACCTCTCTTAAAATTATTTTTAGAATTTAAAATAGAGTAAATAAATTTGCATTAGGGTAAATAATTAGCAAAAATTAATTCTAAAGAAATCCGTCGGTTTTTTAATTTGCAAAAAATTTTTTCTGCACAAAATAACTGCACTAACTTTAATTTTGAATTAGCACAGCCATTATTTTCTCCCAATCGGCTAGAACAAAAAAGTCGGGACTTGAGTAACAAATTAGCAATTAAAGCACACTAAATTTTTGTGTAAGTTTTATTCGATTGTGCCAGCTTAATAGACGTAGCTTGAATCATCAATGATATCTTTATTACGTCAGGCTTTATTAAAATTACTAATTTTATTGATTAGCGTTTTGATTGAATTTTTATTAAATTTTTTATAAGTAGTTTTATTAGATAACTCTTTAATTTTAGCAAAACATTGTGTATCTATTATTGTCGTAATTTGGCTCTTGTTAACTTTAGTGTGACATCATCGTTGTCTTTTAAAAAAACTCCTACATTTAACAAACTCTTTAAGAATATATGTTTATATGTATAATTAATGTGTCAATTCTTGTGAAAGAAATTGTAAAAAAAATTAGCAACCACATTCTTAGTTACATAGATCGCATTAAGACAACTTACAAACATTGATTTCTACATTTTTGATAATTTTAAATACAAAACACATCCGGTCTGAATAAGATCGAAACATCGTGATTTGTCTTTAATTTAATAAATATATTTGTCAGTTTTGTCGACAAAAAAAACTAGTTCATTAATTTAAATACTGGCGACAATAAAAATTATTAATATAATTTCATAGAAATTAAATAATATGTAGGTAGTGCAAAGGATAAATTAAAAAGAATTTTTTTGCTATTTTGTTTAGTTTACAAAATATATTTAAAAAAGCCAATAAGATCTTTATAGTTAAAGAGTGGTTTCATTGCTTCAAACCGTGGTTTTTAGGTCGCTACTAAAAATGTCTAAGTTCATATATTTACCACTTTTACATTTGTACCAAGTTACATTGAAATTTAAATTTTTCCGGAATCGTCCCAGATAAACACACAGAGCAAACATCACCAATTAGATTGCTTAGGATACGTTTGGGAAGACGCTATTAGTAATATCAAAAAATAATTACGATAAGTTTGACCTCTCAAAATAAAAATAATTTTTATTAGTGAGGAAACTATGGAAAAAGTAGTGAAAAAAACTCCGATTAACACACAATAAAATAAATAACAATAACAATTTTAAAAAATAAAATAATTTTTACGCGAAAAGTAGAAAACCCATTTGGAACAAAACAATTATAGATCTCGTTCCTGGTCGTAAGCACAAAAGGAATGGATCTCGCTTTGCAATTTTTTTACTATTTTTCCCATATTCTTCGCTCGAAAAATGCTATCAAAAATCACTTTTATTTAAGATCAAAATTATCGTGATTGCCTCGCTATCAGCATCAATCTATTCTTATTTTACATTTAATGCGCAATGAAAACTAATGATGTTGATAACGTTAATAGCCTCTCCCTTGCGTACTCAGCCCTTACTTAACCGAACGCACCCTTATCTATCCATCAAATACAGTTAAATAACAGCAACGTTGACTCGATGAAACAGAAAATAACGCAGTATAACTCGTGCATTACATGTAACATCCATGTTAATTGCAATTTTCTCACTCAATTAAAAAATTACAATTAATAACGTTATAAATAATTAATAATGTTATATTAATATAAATGTAACATAACTATTATGCTACGTAGTACCCAGACAGCACATGTAGATTATGAGAACGATAATAGGATATTGCGAAAGTATATTGCAATATTTGTATAATATTAGAGATACGTCTGTGATATGGCGAGTATATACTCATAACGTACTATGTCCGCGTTGCCTTATCCCATAGAATTTCGCTGGCAGTTTATGAGAATATACCGAATATATCTTAAGAATGTTATACGTATGTCTAAAGTATATCTTCAGTATATTCACAATATGTCTACAGTATGTTCACATTATATGGGCTCATGCATAATGAGAGGAATAAGGAACAAGGAATTAAACATACAGAATTAGCAAGAAGAAATAAGAAGAGGAATTAATCATTTCGCACATCAGGAAGCTATCGCAAAAAATGAAGCGTAATATCTGTTGAATACGCTGGGGTGCTTTGGGAAATTATGCTCAGATAATTGTAGGTTATAACCTAAATAATATATGTATATATACAATATATATATATTATTATAGTTTACGTTACTATATTATATCTTATGTACATACCAGAGTTATCTGGGCGTAATTCCTGAGAAAACCACGTTGTCCGTGAGTTCGTGTTCGCACGTTCACACCCTACACTTCACCACGTGTCTGCATCACACGGCAGACTAAAATGCGTAACGTTACAGATCATAAATAGCGTTGACATTCACTTTCGATATTACGCGGATATTTTGGAAATATGTGATAGATATACATGAGATATATCATAGGATATTTTACGGATGTTTTGAGTATATTAGATATAATCTCAGTATATTCAGTAGGAATTGCGAAGTTCAGTCGCTATATTCTAAGTTTATCTTGAGGATATATCAAAATGACATTCTACTGAGACGTTATATGAATGTTTTACGTATATTCGGTATGATCACAGTACATTACGTATGAGAGTATAATATTCGTACGATATCTGGTGCTGTCTGGGTATTATTCTAATTTGCTTTTGGCATTATGATGTATATATATATATATATATATATATATATCAGGGTGTCCCCAATTTAAATGACAAAACTTCGGGAGGAGACCGAATAACTAAGGCAAAAAATGCTTTAGAGATTTGCTCGTTTTCGTTTCATTTTGGAGAAAACCGTAAAAAAAGAAACAAAACAAGTTTTTTGTATTTTTGTGCCTGTAATCGAACAGGAATCTGAGAAAACAATAGAAGAATGTAAAGGATAATGTAAAGAATGTAAAAGATAGTTAAAGTTAAACTTTAAATTAACACACAAAGTCCTTAAAACTTAAAAACTTACTTAAGGACTTCTTTGTGCGTTGATTTAAGTACAAACTTAGGTTTATGAAATAACGTAACGGATGTTCTTGTACCCTCTTATATATAGATTTTACAGATATCCTTCAAATTGCATTTTTATGAATCTGAGTGATTTCTTACACTATACAAAGACTTGTAAAATTATTATTAATCCTCATCCGATATACTTTAGTGGAATTTCATAACCGGTACGCTGGGGTCTGTTGGGACCCCAACAAACAGAAATGCTTGTCACAAAGAAGATATTAACATTAGTAACTCGAAAAAATTACAGATTATCTTTCAAACATTTCACTTCGAAACAAAATAGTTGTTTTAATTGAAATTTAATTTTGAGTACATAAAAAAATTTTTATAATTTTCGCGAATTTTTTATGGTTGATCGAAAGTTGAATTCAGTTTGAGTCAGATTAACCCCACAGTACCCGGTAACGATTAAAACTCTAATAATAAATAGAACAAGAAATATAATGTTTTAAAAAATTATTATTACACATCTGCATTTCTTTATTTAAGGGGCTAAATGAAACATTGCAATATCTTTTACTTTTGCAATATTTATAAGTAGTAATCACATTTCTTCCATTTATCGTACAGATACATGCAAGTTTTTGTAAAAAAATTATTCATCAAAATATTCTGCGTATATTTTGGAAACATTATTTTTAAAGTTACATAAACCATACAAAGAAAACAAGAAATTCGATGCTAAAAAATGTGACTCTAGAAGCGAATACAGATTTGTTGCATTTCTTTAAATCGTATCATCATTGCGTATCAATGCAATTTACATATCATTGAATGAAAAGTTTTGATACGCAACGTTGATATAATACGCGAATTTTCAACACGTCTTAGTCGCTTTCATGTTTTTAAATTGAATATTTTACATCTACGACTTGTGAAACTTCGACTAAAATGTAATTTAGTAAACGACTAAAAATAATCTTGAATTCATATAATTTTAGAAAATTATCAGATATATTTACAAATATTATATAAATATGAAATACTTTTCATAATTGCGTGAATAGCCTGTTTAATACCTGTGTGAATAATGTGTAATATATTTGTAATATATTATATTACATGTTGTTCCTACGTTATATTGCATTTATATTCGGTGCTGGATGGACAGAGTTAAGATAAATTTATTATCTAATTGATGGCGTTTTATAAAAATCTGTTTTACTATGCGCATTTAGAGCTTATTCGATTTTTCGGTTTCTAGAAATTTCCTTGTTAGACAACATTAATATAAGGCATGTTCTTTGTCACTGCACTGTTGTCTAGTGCAATAAGTTAGAATGAGAAAAAAATTATTTGTCTTATTCTAACTTATTGCACCAGTGCAGCAGTATACGTAGCGACAAAGAACAACAGCTTATTACTCGAAACATCCTCAGGAGAAACATTATCATTTGTTCAAAATTGGTTAGACTAAAATGAAAATAATAATTAATTCCACGCCGATTTCTGTGTCAATTCGCGCAACAATGATAACCGAGATAAGATGGATTCAATTTTGCAGAACAATGTACTCAATTGCAAACGTGTTACCCAGCGGGTAAAGACGCCGAGAGCAGCTACTATCCGCAAAATTTCGGGCAATAGCATCGCGGCGGTTTTTTCTTTTGTTTATTAACGCAAACAACGCCGATTGCGAGATATTAACGCTGCGAGAAAAAATTCGCTACACAAACTGGGCTCACAAATTCACTGAGGTCACTTTTTCTGTTCTTTATTTAATTCAAGAATATCTAGTTGTAAAAACACAAGGCCGAAATCGAATCACGCGAAGAGATTAACAAAAAATTTACACGTGTTCGGCTGCGTTCAAAAACATCACCTATAGTGCTCCCACGTATCATTTTATCCTTATTATTGTTTATTGAATGTTGAACAAGAGTAAAATGATGACCGGGAGCACACGGCTGTAATGTTTCTGAACGTAGCCTTGACCGGATTGCGATCGTTTACACGAAAATTTCTCATTTTTTTGTATTTTTTTGATCTCAAACTCGAACTCGCGGCATTTAATAACACGACGTACACGCGCGAGTACAACGCGAACGAAACAAAAGCGCGAAAAACTCACCCTCTCGATAGAGACGCGCCGATGGACGCCGTTATCGTTTTCCCTCGCTCACGTTCGCACACTTGCACACATACATACGTATACACGCGCGAATATTAGTTACGAGATCATAAAAGTTGCAACGAGGATGAATGATAACGTTATTATTTATTATCCCGCAGGAGTAGCGAAAATGCGTTGTGTACGTATACGTGCCACAATTTTTCCGTTATAATTTACGTCGCGAAACACTTACAAAGGTAGCGGATGACACGGAACTACGAAACCCTCGCAAGGACGCCAAGTGCACGACTGGCGCTACCGTTGAACGTTTGGGCTTTGGGCCGGCAGCGGCAGGAAGAATGCTTGGTCAGTGCCGTATTGAAATATGGGTCGAAAGGATTTTCTAGTCCAGATCATGGCTATATGAATATCAGAATAAAGCATATAAAGTATCTTTAGACAAGAGAGAGATTGACGATGTAACTGAAGATGTGAAAAAATCCTATTGTTAATGCTAATGGCCATTTTCAGCAATATTTAACATATGATAAAATTACAATAACATACGATAAAATTAAAATCTATTAGAAGATTCAGAACTGTTGCGTAAGAAACTGTAAAAATAAAAGATTCTCAACGTTCTCAAAAAAAGGAAAAAACAAAATCTCGCTCGTTAAATATTGTTTAATATCCATCGGTCATTTAATTTAAGCGATTCGTTCGTCTTACCCTTCTGGTCATTTAAATACCCCGCGCATATTTATAACTATATTCTGATATTCCTATATCTATCCCGCACAGCACACATATTTCAGAAAGCTTTCTAATTAACAGATATCTTCTGTCAAATATATTTCAGAAAGCTTTCTGAAAGATGTGCTGTATGGGATGGTCCAAATTATAATAAATTTTTAGAAGCGACAAATTTTAGAGAGCAGTTTTGAATGAGATCTACAATGCGTAAAACAAACATCATCAATTAAATTTTATAAATTCATTTTAACACTAACTAAAACTCAGCAATTTGATTGATGTCCGTAAATTTTACACTGTGCGCATCTGGAATCGCTCCAATTCTCCCGAATTTTTGTTTAGTTAACTGTTGAAAATATTTAAGAAATTAAAAAACAAAAAATGTTATATTCAAAAAATTATATTTGACATAAATGCAGAATTCCTTTAAACAAAGTCTTGAGAAACTAAGTTTTAAAAGTATAAATTTTATGAAATTTTAATAAGTATTGATAAAAAATTAAAATTACGAAATATAAAAAATATGTAAGTAATGTTAATAATAATGACGTTAGTAAGTTTTAATAATATAACTTTTAATAAAAATATTTTTATCCAGGTAACATTTTATAAAAAAGTGCTCAAAATATATATTTTAGTCAATATGACGCAAAACAAGTTAATACGGCACTGTGCTCAATGCGTCCAAAGGGAAGTATAGAATACTTCTCTCGAGGTTTCAAACTTAGAGCGTCATCTTTATGATGCCAGAGATCAACTTCTTGCCGTATAACAGTCGAACTTAACATTGACAAAATATTATTAATCTCTTCAGAGGTATTGACATACATATTATATATATATATCGATATGTGTATCCCAGATAGCACAGAAAATTTATCATAAATATTCATAAATATTTTACAAATTTATTTTCAAAAAATGTTTTTTATATTCTAGCTTTGATATAATAATAGTATAAACATTTATTTTAAATATTTTCATTAATATTTATCATAATTTTTTTATACCTGGTAAACTCGGACATAAAAATTATATACAAAATATTTATTATAAATATTTTTTCTTCTTATAAATATTTTATAAATATTTTATAAATATTTTATAAATATATCAATGAATTTTTAAATCGTCTAACGGTCTACATCGGATCTTAGTGATGGATATAATTATTTTTTTTTATTAAATTTAATTTTCTTAGTTTTATTTTTTAACTGCGCGCCGACAGGATTCGTCAGACTTAAGACATAGTAACTAAGCTAAATTTCGATGCTCAAGCGCATCTTACAATTCCCCCTTTCCTACCTTCCCCGAAAAACTATAAATTAATTTACCTCGATGATCGAATTGGCTAGAACGCTCGCACGGAATGACGATTCGAGAGATCCGGGTTCGAACCCCGGATGAGGTATTATTTTTCGCAAATTAATTTACAGTTTCGGGGAAGATAGGAAAGGGGGGATTGTAAGATGCGTTTGAGCATCGAAATTTAGCTTAGTTACTATGTCTTAAGTCTGACGAATCCTGTCGGCGCGCAGTTAAAAAATAAAGCTAAGAAAATTAAATTTAATAAAAAAAAGAATTATATCCATCACTAAGATCCGATGTAGACCGTTAGACGATTTAAAAATTCATTGATATATTTATAAAATATTTATAAAATATTTATAAGAAGGAAAAATATTTATAATAAATATTTTGTATATATTTTTTATGTCCGAGTTTACCAGGTATAAAAAAATTATAATAAATATTTATGAAAATATTTAAAATAAATGTTTATACTATTATTATATCAAAGCTAGAATATAAAAAACATCACTAAGATCCGATGTAGACCATTAGGCGATTTAAAAATTCATTGATATTTAATATATTACGGTCAAAATAATGTACTAATATTTTATAAATATTTTGTGCTATCTGGGATGCAAGGTCTGTAGATGAACGACAGGAGCGCCATTTTGGGGCCATAAAGTGTATAGTGTTTGTTGTACGAGAAGAGTGAGTACCCACACAGCACACTTTATCCTGAGGATATCCCAAATTATCCCAGACAGACGAAGGCGATCCCACGGATATCTCAATGAGTAGCTCCCGGGATATCCTACAAAAATATCTTAAAATATCGTAAAATATCTTAAGATATCATATGATATCTTATTAATATATTTCGATATCCCCCAAAAATATCTTAAAATATTATAAGATATTGTAAGATATTCATTAATATCTTACGATATCCTATTACATCCAAATAATATCCCATCATATCTTTTTTATCTCTACAATTAATGGAGCATAAATCAAGTGTAAAGGGAAAGTTAATTGATGTTGTGAGTGCGCGACACTCACACAAACTCTACTTGTAATAACGAGAAGGGTGTCAAGTGACACCTCGCGCGACGACACCGTCCGGCCTTGCTACCGGGCATCGCACCGGCCTTCACACCGGACATCACACCGAGCTACATATCCGGTTACTCATTTTGCCACCCGAAATCTCCTGATTTCCGGTGGAATGCGCCTAGCTAGCAATTGCTGGCTAAGCTAGTGCACGGGCCAAAGGCCCGTGACCGCGAGTGACACCCCTTGGTAACAAGCCGAAAGGCTGAGTATATAAAGACCGCGGAAAGAGAACGAGTGGGCTCATAATCAATAATAATAGCGACGAGTATATGTCGCTCGTCGAAACTACAAACTAGACGAAGTAACTCATCTTTCGGGTTCGCTAACGAAAACTGTACAGGAAGAATAAATATATATCTCTTATTATTAACTCTCGGCGTTATCTCTTGGAAACCTGATCCCGAGGAGTCATCGGCAGCGGTCCCGCACTGTATCCCGAGACCAGGGATACAACAAATTGGTGGCAGCGGTGGGATTCACTGCCGAAAAATACCGAAAAGGGAAAAAACGCTCCCTAACGGACTCAGCGCACAGAAGAAAACCGCCGAAGAGAAACATTAAAGCCAGGGCGACAATTCACCCGAGGCGCAACAAAGCCGACCTGCTGATTCTCCGAGACAAGGAAGGAAGATAGCATCGGACAACAGCGATAGCAGTGTTATCTAAGACGACACCGACCTACCGCAACGTGACGCACCAGCCACAAGCAGCTGAGCGACGGACAACATGCGGCGATACATCGCGGTAATGTAAGTCCACGAAATTATTTTGTATACCAAAAACCTTGTAATAAAAACGACACGCGAACCCGAATTGATTAGGCCCCCGGTAACACTATTACCGAAACGCGTACTAACGATAGCGAATGTCCGACGACAATAGCACACCGATAAGAAACGAATCGTGGCTATTCAGTAGAGCGGCGGCGCGATCCATACACTATCGCGAGTTAGAACTAGCGTGGCGAGCGGCACAGGCCCTCCGTGAGGATCGAGATAACGATCGCAGGGCCTTAGGGCGTCTCCTAGACGGCGATAGCGAGCTACCCGAGCACGTCATACGTGAGCGAGAATTTCCTTTCGGGGCCCTCGACGCCAGTTTATTTTCCACCGACGCAGTTGACGTGACAAGACGAGACCGCGTGGACAGACGGACGAGACCGTACGTTAGTCGCACTCCGAGCCGCGTATCTTCACGAGATGAATTTTCGCTGACCTCGTACGATTCCGATATCTTTAACCCTGAAGAAATTTTCGAGAGATACGAAATGAGTACCAACGAACAAGCTCAACCCTCGGGAACTCAACAATCAGAGGCTCAACATTTCATAGCCGACGCAGAGCGGGAACTTCAAGAAATACACCATGAAATCCGCGAAAACCCAGTTGCACGAGCAGCACCGCCAAACGTAGCACAAGAGAGAGACAATGAAGTCCGAGACACTCTGCGCGCGGTGATTCAAGAATTACGTCGGTTACAAACAGACATAGACGCCGTACGGGAAACGCAAGTACACACTCAGCGCATTCACGACTATCGACCATCGCGACTCAGTAGGAGAGACACAACCTACGTAGATCACGATGATGTTCGCCACCAGCGAGGTCGCGGGTCCCTACCATTAAAAGAAGCGCGCTGCATGATCCCTGAATTCGACGGGAATGCAAGTAAACTACAAGAGTTTCTAAGCGCCATGACATATGCGGTCGAAAACATCGATCCGAACGATGAGGTAACTCTGTTAGGAGCTATCCTATGCACCAAGTTGAAAGGGCGCGCAATGTTGGATTTCCAAACGCGAAAGATTCGCAATTTTGAACAACTAAGACAGGAATTAGAAGCGTGCTACGTGAGTAAAAAGAGCACCACACATTTGCAAATTGAATTTAATACTCTCAAACAAAGAACCGGAGAAAATGCACGGACCTACGGACTTAGAGCCGACAAATTAACAATGGATCTGTATGAGTCCATGATAGAGGGTCGACAACATTACACAACGGAAAATAAACGCGCGATATTAGATATCCTACAACAACAGGCGCTTGAGAATTATCAGATAGGGCTAAACGACGACACAAAAGCCGTAGTCAGATCGCGAGGATATGCAACGTTGCAGGATGCGATAGCAGCCGCGACCGCAGAAGAACGAATAAAGGGAACAACAGTTTCCCGCCCGAAACCAAAATATTATATGCCGGCCGCAGATAATTACAAAAATAAGCTACAATGTCGAAAGTGCGGAAAGTTAGGACACCACGGAAAAGACTGTCGCAACAGTCGTTACTCGAACCGGTTCGCATTACCACAACCTGATAAAACACGTATAAATGCCGTAGAGAAATTCTGCAAGCATTGCAAAAAACGTGGCCATACACAAGCCGAGTGTTGGCACTTGAACGGGAGGCCTCGCAACAAAACGCCATATCACCCTCCTCGACCACAAAATAATGGGAATAAAAATAACAACCCTAGAAAAGCGATCGAACCGCGTAAAAAGAAGAATTCCGGATCCGAGTCTAGTAGCGAAGACGAAAGGAAAACAGCCGGAAAGAAAGATAAGCGCGCTCAGACGTATCAGGTCGCGCAAGTAACTCGAGCCGCCCAGCCGAGCAGCGGCCTAGATCAAATCACGCTTCCGATACAAGAAACGCGCTCAGGAGAAATAAACATGCTTTTCGATTCGGGCGCAACCCTTTCACTCATCAAGGTAAAAAACTTAAAAGGGAAAACTCGAATTTCCCCCGAAAAAATCACCCTTGCGGGAATAACGGGGCACAAAATGTATACAATCGGAAGCATGCAAGCCCACATTAATATAGGCGAACAGGTATTAAGACATACCATGTACGTGGTCAAGGATGACTTCCCCATGGAGTACGATGGAATACTGGGACTGGACTTCATGAAAAATCACCGCGTGATCTGCGATTACGACAAACAACAATTGAACATCGCCGGCGTCACTTTCAAAATAAAACCTTACGGTAAGATAATTCTACAACCGCGCAGCGAGACTATTGTCCGAGCAACCACTAACCGAAATCAGCCCGGAGTAATCCAGGCGAAGGAAACTAAGCCCGGCGTATATATCGGACGATGCATGGTCAAGCCGAAGAATTTTGCATGCGTAATCAGCATCATAAATACCACAGATAAGCCGGTAGAGATACGCACGCCGCACGTGACAATAGAAGATCCCGACGAAAGTGATCATCAAATATACGCGGTTATCAACGAGGCGGAACGCGCGAATAAACTCCCACGAAGCAAACGAATCTGACAAACATTGCGTACCCAGCATCTCAATTCGGAAGAACGACAGGCACTCACACGGATATGCGAAGAATACCAAGATACCTTCCACCTCAGTGGAGAACCACTGACATGCACTGCAGCAGTGAAACACGAGATACGTACACAAGCCGACTCATCGCCGGTCAACGTACGGCCGTATCGCCTCCCCGCAAGGCATAAGGAAGAGGTGAATACACAGATAAAACAAATGCTGCATGATGGCATTATCAAAGCCAGCACGAGCCAATGGAATGCGCCACTGCTAGTGGTACCCAAAAAGGCCGACTCGTCTGGAAAACCGAAGCTCCGAATCGTGATCGACTTCCGAAAACTAAATGATCTAACAATTGGCGATTCTTTTCCCCTACCCAATATTGAGGAAATATTAGATCAGCTGGGAAACGCCAAATATTTTTCGACGCTAGACTTAGCGTCGGGGTATCATCAGATACCGATGGCTGAGCCAGATAAACAAAAGACAGCGTTCTCGACACCATACGGACATTATGAATATAATCGGATGCCCTTTGGATTAAAAAATGCGCCAGCCACATTCCAGAGGCTGATGAACTCGGTACTCATGGGAATTCAAGGACTCAGATGCCTAGTATATCTCGATGACATAGTGATATACGGATCGAGTTTAAGCGACCATAATAAACGCCTAACAGAAGTATTGCAACGCCTACGAGAAGCGAACTTAAAGTTGCAACCGGACAAGTGCGAATTCCTGCGCAAGGAAGTAAATTACCTAGGACACGTAATTTCCGAAAATGGAATATCGCCCGACCCGGCAAAATTGCAAGCTATAGAAGATTTTCCGGAGCCCAAAAAGGTCAAAGATATCCAATCATTTATAGGCCTGGCCGGATATTACAGAAAATTTATCAGCAATTTTTCCAAGATCGCGAAACCATTAACAAAACTAACAAAAAAGACGGAAACATTCGCGTGGACTGCCGAACAGCAAATAGCTTTCAACACATTAAAAGAAAAATTAACTACGGCGCCCGTACTTCAATACCCAGATTTTACAAAAGAATTCAACGTGACTACCGACGCCTCAGATTATGCAATAGGAGCCGTACTGTCACAGGGACCGATAGGAAAAGACCGTCCCATTGCTTACGCGAGCAGAATATTAAACCGCGCCGAGCAAAACTACAGCACGACAGAGAAAGAATTACTTGCAATAGTATGGGCTGTAAAACACTTTCGGCCATATGTCTATGGGACAAAATTCAAAATCGTAACTGACCACAAACCCCTTATATGGTTATTCAACGTAAATGACCCCGGATCAAGATTGATCCGATGGCGATTAAAACTGGAGGAATATGACTATGAAATTATTCATAAGGCCGGTCGAGCGAACGCGAACGCCGACGCGCTAAGTCGCAACGTGAAGCGGGAAGCTCACGTTACCAAAGCAGCTGATAAAATCCTCACACTAGACGAAGACGCACGTGCATCTACAGAAGATGAAAAGGAAGAAGACAACGTATGCGAACCAGCATACACAGAAGAAAAGAAAAAACAAATTCTATACGAATATCATGATGCACCTACGGGAGGGCACCAAGGAATTGAGAGAACAATAAAAAGAATACGATTGACACATAATTGGCCCGGATTAACGGCCGATGTAGAGCGATACATTAAAAAATGTGAGCTTTGTCAGAAAAATAAACTTTCTCGGAGAATAAAAGCCCCTCTTGTCGTCACAGACACGCCTAGCCGACCTTTCGAAAAATGTGCACTGGATATAGTGGGACCACTAACAATAACGAAAAATGAAAATCGGTACCTACTGACATTCCAAGACCATCTTACAAAATTTAGTAAGGCAATACCTATACCGAACCAGGAAGCAAATACCGTGAGCAAAGAATTTGTCACGAAAATCGTCCTGGAATACGGAACGCCAGAATACGTACTGACAGACCAAGGCACTAACTTCCTGAGCGAAATTTTCAAGAATACGTGCAAGCTACTGAAGATAAATAAAATTCAGACTACCGCATACCATCCCGAAAGCAATGGTATCCTCGAGCGATCACATCGGACCTTAGCAGAATACCTGCGACATTATATAAATAAGGACCAAACCGATTGGGACGAATGGATCCCGTACGCGATGCACACGTATAATACAACGCCTCATACGGCGACAGGGTATACACCGTTTGAATTAATCTACGGTCGACAGGCAGAACTGCCGACGGCCCTGACAAAACCGCCTAAACCTACCTACAACTACGACGATTACGCGCAGGAATTACGGGAAAGGTTAAGAGCCACTAATCGTGTCGCACGCGAAAATATAAAAGACGAAAAGGCCAAGGCCAAGACGCAGTACGATAAAAAGACAAAAGAAATAAGATTTAAAGTCGGCGAAAAAGTATTACTTTACGACGAAACGCTCCGACGCGGAAGATCGAAAAAACTCGACGCGCAATGGACCGGACCGTATACGGTAACCGAAAAACATTCTAACATAAATTATACAATAAAGCGGGGGAGGACAACGACGCGCGTACACGTAAACCGTCTGAAACCGTTTATTGAGGCCTAACTCGCGGTCAAAAGAGAGGATAAAAAACATGCTCACATGCACGCACATACACAATAAAAAGAAAAAAGAGAAATATAATAAATAAAAAAAGAATTAGACTCACCAAAACGAAGACCGCCAACCAGGAACATAATCCATAACAGCAAAAAAGGATACACTATACACTAAAACTAAACTAAACACTAAAACTAAACTACACACTACAAACTACTATACTACAAAGCATCTATTAGTCAACCGCGTCCATGTCTGGATCCTCCGGCGGAAGATCCAGACGAGGCAAGTTCCCCTCGCGCAAATATTGATCCACGGCAAACTCGAACTCCAGATCGAGGTCACCACCGAATTCTTCACTATAATCATTAGTTAAAAAACGAGCAAGCAAAGGGGCGGGTATCAAAATTTCCCCAAGCTCGTCGGTCGGAAAACACTCGGAGAACACCTCGCCCTCCGCACCGGCGGGAACAAACATTTCGGACTCCTGAGAAAGGTCCATGAACAAATCTAAATCTCCATAAGGAGCACTATCAGGGTTTGATAAATGTTCAAACCCACTAACGAGCAATGGCTCAGCGGCACCCGTGCACTCCTCATCAACGGACGAAAAACTTTCGTCCAAAAGAGCCACAGTGTCAAGATCACTGAAATCGTCGAAACTGTTCTCACTCTCCTCAGCACTCTCTTCACTGGAAGACGCGAAGAAAAACTCACGACGAGACATGATTATAAAAAACAAGCAAACGCACGAACAGATAGCCGACAAGAGACTAAAGGACCGGATCGTCCGGAGAAGAAAAGACACACGAAAAAAGGTGTAAATAGATAACAGGATGCAACGCTAAGCATACGATAAAAAATGAGGAATCAACGAGATACACAGGCAACGGAAACGAAAATATGACACATTTCGAAGTGCGAAATGATAAACGATACAAATTGGAGAATTCTTTTCCGCTCCCATCTGAACTTGAGAATCCTTTTCCGCTCCCACGGTCCCACAGCGATCACATATAAAAATACTTTTGTAGCAAGTAAAAATAATATATACAAAAAAAAAAAAAAAAAATTTTTTTTTTTAAATAAAACAAAATAATTACAGATTTATAATCTGGGTGACGCTAAGTTCCGCAGAAGACCCGGACATGAAGGCACCGTATGAAATAGAAAAATTTACGCACCATCCAGGGATATATTTTGAAAAGCTAGGAGGATTACATCAGGTTGAATCCTTCTGGAAAGTGGTCATCAAGATAGACGTGACGACACTATCAAAACGACTCGCACAGGTAGAAAAATACGTACGCAAAACGGATAATCTATGCAAAATGATAGCAGTCATAGGGAAAGAAACATGCGAAAATTTACACAGCGTTATTGCAAAAGGGTGTGAAAGAACTAATAAATTAATAGAACGCATAAACTCAACATACAATACAAGAATACACAAAAGAGGATTAATCGACGGGATAGGATCAGTCGCAAAATCATTGTTTGGTACGATGGACGCAAACGATGAAAAATTAATTAACGAACAACTAACGGTATTACACGACTCACAGGAATTAAACAAACACGCAATAAAAAACCAAATAAAAATAATGCAAGCCACTATCGCTCACATTGATAACAGTGAAAGAACTATCCGACAAAACGAAAATACTCTCGCGGACGCGACAGACAAACTAAGAACAAAATTATTAGAAGACGAACGCCAAAGTAACTTACACGAAAATTTTATAATAATTAACGCGGTACTGTCTGATCTAACACGCGACGCGGAAGACGTACTAGAATATTTAACGTTTTTAAAAGAAGGAATTCTGCATCCTCGGTTAACACCTATATCAATAATAATAGAATCACTTAAAGACGCTAGCTCGCAATTGCCCGAAGGACTCTACTTCCCATTCAGAATAAAAGAGAATGAATGGTCGACAATAGAGAAATTTGCGACAGTAGGCGCATACTGCGATCAAATAAATATATATACTATTTTACGATTCCCTCTAATTTCGATGCCAAAATACGAAATACTAAGTGTAATTCCGCTACCTATCCCAAGTCAGAACAACATTTTCTCGTTCGTAGAAATTAACAATCCCCTGATTGCAATAGACACAGAACAGCGTACTTACATAACCCTCGCAAAGAACGACCTGCGGAAATGCATAGAGATAAATACCGAATACCTATGCACGGAAAATCACCCCGTATATCGAATAAACCCAGACTCTATCTGCGAGATAAAAATGTATCTAGAAACGAAAGATCATTATAAAAATTGTAACATAAAAAATGCGACGTCGAACCACAGTCTTTGGATAGCGTTAAGTAATTCACACTCGTGGCTATACTCGTCACCACGAAAGCAAGTAATTACTCTACATTGTAAAGACCATGGAAAAATAAAGGAAACAATTGAAAAAGTAGGTAAAATTACATTAAAAAATAACTGTAAGTTAGTGACAGAAAATACAATTATAAGATCACCCAAGATGTCACATGAGACAAGAGTAGAATCATATCTCCCTCAGTATAATATTTCACTACTACAGAAGCCTGGGTTAGAAAACGATACAGGTCTCAAAGAAATAAAATTAAAAAATATTATACCAAATCCGACGGAATTAAAAAATTCCAAGGATAAATTAGAGGAGATAGACAACGAACTAGATAAAAATTTAAGTTCGATTTTTCAGTCGCCACACTTTATTTTTCCAATGGCGACAAGCGGAACAACAATTGTAATAATAATAATAGCCGTAGTAATAGGATTTATTATAATAAAAAAGAAAAAACGGAATAACAATAAGCGGGTGACATTAGATATAGATACAGAATATACGATACCGAGATCTATCCTAAAACGAAGCAACAGCACACGTTTCTAACACAAAAAACATATATATATATATATATGTATATATATGTAATAGTAATTAACAACTATATGTAATAGTAATTATTATATATATCATATACAATTTGATCCATTATTTCCTGCGGGAAAAAACGTGGCATTAGTTTGCACAGCTCTACGTCTCGGATTAACAAAATCAGACCACACGATATATCGCGTTACACCGGAACCAAAGAATCAAAAAACTTATTTCTGCAAATTTCGCTCACACACCGGATGTGCATAGCTGAATTGACTATGACCATATATGGCCCGATTTAGGGAATTACACCCCACCACTTCCATTCCTACGAGATTATAAAAACTGACGACCCAATCGAGCCCCAAAGACTCGATACTGTCGTTACGATAAACAAAGTTCAAGCTCAAGAACAACAGCAGCAGCCAGGCGGAACCAGCCCCGCAAATTACCCCGGTGACATAGAGTTTACAACACACACACCAACTCCAAGGACAGGATGAAAATTCCTGTGGAATTTGAACTCAGTCAGCCCATCGATGGAGTGCGCCCATTGGACCACCCAGAAAGATACGAAAGACTTCTACGAAGCATCTGCCTCCAACCAACAGAGAGATGTCTAGTGGAAACAGAGTTTCCTTGGAGAAGATGGTGCCGAAGCTGTTATCGCCAACGATACCGGCTTTATTGCACCATAAGAGATCCATCGGCACACGGATACCGGACGCAGCTCTCACCTGACGAACATTGGGAAACAATCACCGAGTGTTTCAAATGCGGAAAAGTGTTAATGAACGTGTGCCCTGCCAGAAACTGCCGGAAGTGCATCGAGATATTCCTCGACGAAGAAGAGGCCGTAAACGAGACCCTGGACATGAACATGTTCAGTTTTGAAAGATTTTAAAACCTGTGTGTACGCGAATCTGAGAACGAGCAATACCAGCTACGAATGGTATGTAATTATTAGTATAAAACAATAAAGAAATAGCGATTAGTATATAGTGTTTCACTAAAGAAAAGCGATAAGATAGCGTAAACTATTAGTTGCGAAAACTCAGCCCCTCGTTTTCTTTTCAATAAGGGGGAGGGATGTTGTGAGTGCGCGACACTCACACAAACTCTACTTGTAATAACGAGAAGGGTGTCAAGTGACACCTCGCGCGACGACACCGTCCGGCCTTGCTACCGGGCATCGCACCGGCCTTCACACCGGACATCACACCGAGCTACATATCCGGTTACTCATTTTGCCACCCGAAATCTCCTGATTTCCGGTGGAATGCGCCTAGCTAGCAATTGCTGGCTAAGCTAGTGCACGGGCCAAAGGCCCGTGACCGCGAGTGACACCCCTTGGTAACAAGCCGAAAGGCTGAGTATATAAAGACCGCGGAAAGAGAACGAGTGGGCTCATAATCAATAATAATAGCGACGAGTATATGTCGCTCGTCGAAACTACAAACTAGACGAAGTAACTCATCTTTCGGGTTCGCTAACGAAAACTGTACAGGAAGAATAAATATATATCTCTTATTATTAACTCTCGGCGTTATCTCTTGGAAACCTGATCCCGAGGAGTCATCGGCAGCGGTCCCGCACTGTATCCCGAGACCAGGGATACAACATTATAATGTAACAAAAAAGTGACAGAAGTGTAAATTAAATCTTTAAGAAACGTAGATTAAAACGTCAGAACATAAAGAAAGTACACTTATGGAAACAATGTGGCATATTAATAATATGCCACATATTCTAAAAAATTATAAAAAATGACATTAAAAAAATTGTTTTATTTTATACAAACAGAGCAAAAACAGATTTTTTAATAAGTTAGTCTACATACTATTTTGCGCGCATATATAAAAATAGTAAAAAAATAAAAAAAATTGTAAAACTTTATATTTATTTATAAAAATATAAGTTAACTATACATGTTTTATCCTTCTGACAACATCTATTGTAATGATCTATAACAAATATGAATCCATAAACAAGAAGTGTTTATGGATCACCACGAAGCGTTAGAATGCGTACGGTCTTCAAAGTCAAGCGACATCGGCGAGGGTTGACACTTGGATGGGTGACCGTTTTTTCAGGTATAGAGATATTAAACTATTAAACATGCTTTAACAGGTACGACTGTGGCTTGGCTAAAACATGTTATATTATAGTCTTCTTTCTCTTACAAAATTGCCGTAAAAATAATTAGAATTTTTTATTTTTTGTTCAAGTTTTTTTCAATTCTTAGAAACTCTCAAAAATACTTAGAAATATTCACAAATTTTTTTAATTAATCAAAATTTTTTATTTTTAAAGTTTTTCCGAGGAACGTTTCAATTATAAAAAATCGAAACATTTATCAGAAATCCTGAAAAAAATTTTTTTAATTCTGACAAATTTTTTCACTAGGGTATATTACGATATCTCAGGAAATCCCTGGACATCCTCTAGATATCGTTTGAGATATCTACAGGATGTCAAATCAGTGGACATTTGTGCATCCCTTGGATATCCCTCGGATATCGCAGACGGTCCACGGCACTGATCTCATTAAAGTGGATATGGCATACCCTAATAATCTGAGGTAAAAAAGTGTGACCAATAGAATACCGGAAGCCATTAAAGTTGTAGTCAGCGTACACGCTTTTGGCGGAAAATTTGAATGACTAACACAAAATATATGTGTTAAATAAGATATATTGTAAAAATATAAAATATGATTATAATGTAACCAGTAAAAATGAATTAAAAAATTAATTAATTTACAAAATATATTAAAATGTATATGTTTAGTAATTTGAAATGTTCTAAAATATTAATCTGGAATGTGTTTATTTGAATTTTTATAATATTGTTTTATATCATACATATAACATTTAATATTATGTATTTTTTTATAATTGTAAGTGACATTTGTAAGTGACTTTATAACAAATATTTTGTAATATTTAAAAAAATATTTGGTAATATATAACATTTTTATGTATAAATTGAGTCAAAATATATAAATATTTTATTAAATAAAAGGATAAATAAAAGATTAAAAAATAAAATTTTGCAGGTGTCTAAAAATCGTAAATTTTTATTTATGACCATCTTGTTAAATAATTTTACTAATAAATAATACTACTACTACTAAACTTAAGTTTAGTAGTTAATAAATAAGTTTAAAGGGTATTGTTATAGCTTATTTTGTCCTCGTGTCCTTAATTGTGTTGTAGTAATCCATACTTGCAGCTTGTAAAAAAAGTAACTATTAGACATAGATTAGCATAGATTTATTTAATATTTAAGTATAAATATTATAATGTACATAATAAAATATATATACATGCACTATATACATGCACAGCATAGAAGAAAATAAGATAATTTTTTTATCGCGTTTTTTAGAAAATAGTAATAGAAAAGTAGTAATAGAAAAATGTTATTTTGCGTGCTTTATTAAACTTTGCAAGTCACATGCTGTGCTATTTAAATATAATGACAATAATGTTACATTATAAATATATTTTATAACGTCATAAAATATATGAATTCAAAACAAACGTATCACTTAAAACTTAAATTTGTAATTTAAAGCAACATAATAAAAATGTGTATTCAACAAATACTTATGTACTTATGAGGTACATATTTGAATCCAGATACATTATATATTAAACATATTATTATTAAACTTTTCAGACTTAACCTTACTCACCTATGAAACGTTTGTTGTTTATTTTCACTTCTTTTTCCACAATAAACACATTTTTTAATTTTGGAATCTCACTATTTTACTATTTTACTATTTTTATTATAAAAAAAGTAATATTTTGGATAAAACTGATACACATCTACGTCTATAGATAATTAATTACACGTGGAATTTCGTATCATCGTCACAGTAAACTGTGTTCGTATTCGTATACACCGCCATATTGTGTACAGAGACTACAACCTTCAATTGGTCACACTTATTTCGTCCTATGCCATATCCACTTTAATGAGATCAGTGGTCCACGGATATCCAACGATATTGCGATATCCTAAAATGACATCCTAAAATGACATCCCTAGGATAAAGTGTGCTGTGTGGGTAAGAGCCGATTTCACCAACTCCGGTTACCTTAACCGGTCGGTTATTCCATTAGAATTGACCAATCGCATTTGTTAATTTTGCTTAACGACAAATACGATTGGTCAATTCCAATGGAATAACCGGCCGGTTAAGGTAACCGGAGTTGGTGAAATCGGTAAACTTTTACTACCTAAGTAGTAGTAAAAGTGAAATGTGAAGAAGGTGGAATTGATACATCGTATTGATCTCGGCCATTTTGGGGCCAAATGACTAATGCCCGATTTTTTCACTTCCCGATAAAGTTATCCAGAGGATAAATATCAAGTTTAATCAATCACGTGCATGGATCTAGTAGTTTATCTCCTGGATAATTTTAACCGCAAGATAACTAGACGTGAAGAAATCGGGCATAAGGCTACAGTCTACTTGACGCTACAAACGTTTCAAAGCATTCTTTGATTGGTCAATTCGTAAAAATCTTTATTTCGATTGGTCAATCAAACGCTTCAAAGCATTTGTAGCGTCAAGTGGACCGCAGCCTAAATATGAGTGAAAAGATTTTCCTTCCCCTCCCGTTGTTCATCTACAGACCTTGTCTGGGATGTACATTTAGTTTCCTTTTTTATATTTCAATATTAAGCATTATAAATTGGTTCAAAAATTTTGTTAGAATTTTATACATTTTTTTCAAAATTTTTATTTAATTTTTATAATTCTTTAGAACATTAACAAAATTTTTACAAGTGTTCCAATTTGTACTAATTGGAACACTTCAAAAATATTGAGAAAGTATCTTCATTTTTTCATTTCTTCTTCATTCTTTTTTATAAGAATGAGACACTACAGACGCGCGCTTTGCGCGCGCTATTTAAGTTTTTATTGTTTACTTTTTGAAAATAAACTACAACAATAATTGTATAGATAAACTATAACGATAACCATCTATACAAATTTGACAGCTGTCAAAATTCAATCGCAATGACAGTTACTCTCGCAACACGAAGCAAGCGCAGCGAGAGAACCAATTAGCATCGCAGAAAACTGTCAACAATAAAATCGTTTACATGGCTTTTTAAAAAAGGACTAGCAGGCAGTACGCGCTTGTATTAACTAAACTGTCAAATTACAACTCTCACAATACGAAGTGAGTAAAGTAAGAAATCCAAAATCAGCCTCGCAGAAAAGTGGCAACAATTACAGCGCAATCAAACGCGCACTTCTCGCATCTACACGACCTTTTTTATTGTGGATCTTTGTATATAAAATTTAAAGTATTTTAAAATTTCTTATTTTGTAACTTTTGAAGAAACTTTATATGAAAACTTTAAATAAAAAAGTAAGAATAAAAAAAAGAATTTTTCGATGATTTGTATCATTGTTTAATCGGGATAATCTCTACCCAGTAAAGGCCATTGCACGTACATTTCTGTAACCGTTGCCGTTAGAAATTGAACAATACAATTGGTTAATTCGGTCGGTTAATTACGACTGATTTGAACAATATGATCGGTCGAAATCTTACAGTTACGATTACGGAAATGTACGTGCAATGGTCTTAAACAAGAAATACATTTCTATCAATTTATATGTACTATAAACTATAATTAATAAAGTACGTATTTTTATATCCGAGATTTCCAAGGTATAAAAGATTATTATAAATTTAAAGATAAAGTATAAATACTTATTAATATTGTGATAAATATTTTGTACTTATATTATAAATAAAAATTTAAATTACACTCATGTATAAACAGAAATATCAACAATCTATCATACATATTTTTACAATAATAATTTTGAAACTATTTTCAAAGTATTTTAATCTATAAAAAAATAAAAGTGTTTAAAATATGTTTTATCACTTATTTTATTATTATCACGAGTTATAAACAATATTGCACATATAATATTCATATGTAAAATACTCATGTAAACTATAGTTAGGAAATCTAGGATTGCTTAACTTCTGGGGGTCTATTACGGTTCTTGGGCGAGTTCACTCACTTTTCACATTTCCAGCACTGCCTCCACTGATTGGTGTATACTTTTAGAACTAACGATATACACCAATCACTGTTGCTCACTTTTCACATTTTCACAGTGAACTCACCCAAGAACCGTATAGACCCCCAGATCAGAAAAACGATCACCCATCCAATTGTCTTATCAACTACCGTCGATGTTGTTTAACTTCAAAGATCATACAGAAACTAACACTTCGTGATGATCTACAAACACTTAATATTTATGGATACATATCCCAGATAGCATACAATATTTATGATAAATATTTATAAATCTTTATTTCTATTTATTTTTTTAAAATATTATATATTTTATACATATTTTATACATGAAAAATCTTTATTCAACATATTATTAAAATATAGACTAAATATATTTTATACAATATTTATGGTAAATAAAAAATAAAGATTTGTAGTAATATTTGGTAAATATTTATATTTCATAAATATTTTTATAATATTTATGATAAATCTTTTGCTCTGTGAAATCTAAGGCCACAAAATATTTACAAAATATTTGGTGGGATAAATATTTATAAAATATTCAAATATTATAAATATTTTGTAAATATCTTATAAATATTGTGTGCTGTCTGTGTGTGTGTGTGTGTGTGCGTAGAGATAGCTAAAGATGCTTAGAAAATTATGAAAGAAAAAAGAAAAAGGTTAAAGAAAGAATAGATAAAGAAATAGGATCCGAAATGTAGATATATTGATGTGTTACTTATATATAGATACAACGCTATACCAAGACACGGTATACATTTAAAAGCCTTTTTTTGAATGAATACAATTATGACCATAAATTTTAAAACTAAAATATGTAATTTAGACAATTATCCAAAATTCAACATAAAGTAGTTCATAACAGCCTTCTTTCCTCTACATAAAATGTAAAAAATTCAACCCTTTTCGAAAACTTTCTACAATAATCAGTGTTGCATAGGAACTTGTGACTCTGTAGAATGTCAAATGTATATAGAAATGAAAACATGTAGTCATATCAAGATTACACTATATATTTTGTATAAATATCTGTAAATAAAATGTATATATCTCACAGAAATAATTGAGTTTTTTACTAATATTTATTAACCTTTTTTTATTCATGTCAGTATGATGCATCTACCATATAAACATTGGACTTTTCAAACACACTATATACCTCCTAAATAAATGCGCCTTGTGACTAAAATCAAAAGACTAAGTTGATAGAGTGAGAGTGTATATTTTCTATTAGAATGAAATCATGTTTTAGCCAGTTTTAGCATGGTAACTTATATTATTTCTATTTTTTTCTACCGTATATAATACTTATATTGCTTATTTTCTTCAAAAAATAAAACTATCGCTTTTAAATGAAATTCTTTTGTCATTGTAGTACATAGTGAATAAGCAATATATGTGTAAAATTTGAAATTTACTCATGATTGAAAATATTAATATAATTATTCTTCTGTAGATACTATCTTATACTAGTATCAGTTAAAATGCAATTAATATAATTTTTATAGATAGTAATTTATATAGACACATCATACTTGAATACATGGTTAAAATATAAAAAATTATATGAATATTAATTTCAATTTAAACTGTATATGTAATAAGGAAGGTAATATATAACGTAAGTATTACATCAAAATATGTCATACATCAAGATATCGTAAATTATAGATTTATTACAACAAATAATATAGATGTGCTTAAAATTATCTTATGTAGAACACACACGTATATATGCATCTTATATATCATTTATTCGCCATGTCCTGCAGCTCTACGCAATAATACATATATCTTTTCTTTGATCCAATCCTTATTATAGGGAGCATAGGTATTGGTTGATTTTTGATATACAAGACAAGACAAATCCGTTAATTGATCAACGAAGTCGAATAGCTGACTAATGTCATAAGTAATGGTTGGAGTATTCGGATTTCGTCTTTTCAAGTGCTCTTCATAAATTTTACAGACACCTGTAATAAATAAATGATTAATATAAACTCATTAATATAATATTATAAAGTTAGTTATTTTATATAATTTATTTGCAATCACAGGTAATATAATAATAAAAAATTGTGTGCATTCTCTCATACTAAATTACTTATTTACTGACAGTGTTCCAAATACTAGAAAATCAATCTTAAGGTTTTTGGACCCTCACCAGTCACTAAATTCATGATGTCAAAGGCTAGAAATATCATACTGAAAATTCTCGCGCACCATTTTTAAATAAAAAGATATTTCAATAAAATGACACTTCAGATCCCGTTTCAGTACACTTGTAAGATTGTTTAGAAATAATACTTTTTCCTTTTCACAATCATAAAATGAGTGTCATAGCCTAATCGTTAAAACCTAATTATCTGACAACACACAGTTTGACAACTGTCAAAAGAATGGAAAATATTTTTTCTACTTACTATTTTCTTCACTAATTTTAGTTTTCGGACTATTTTAAAAGTTTTACAAATATGTCACATATGCTACAGCACCAGCATAAAGTAAATAATAACAAAATAGCACACAAGAATAAACTGGGTTGTTAACACATTATTTTTTCGCCTTATAGTTCTTATTACTTATAACTGTATCACCACTATATAAATGTGGAGTTTTTGGCTGAGAGGCCAGGAGCTTTAAATACTTTTGAATATAATTACACATAATATAATAATTTACACAATTACATTATTATTTAATAGTATTTAATTTTATGTAAATTTAACAATTTTTTATTCATTTCATTGATAATAAATACAACTTCATTCAATTTTTAATTAAAAAAAAATTTAACATTTTTAATATGGATTTTTAATATTTTGGACATTGTCAGAAATTAAACCATTTTATTTATTGCTACTTTATTATTTTTAATACTTAAAATATAGAACTGTAATAATATATATAGGATCTAAGTAATATATATCTTTGTATTCCCATTTTTAGATTTATTTTTCTATCAACTCAAATATATTTAATAAAATGTAAAATTTAATTACAAAAAATTAGAAAAATAACAAAATAAAATTAAAATAAAATTTTTAATGTAACATTAAAAACTTTTACATTAAAAACTTTTAATGTAAAAAAGATTGGCACTGCTAAACCTTCAAACATAACAAAATAATAATATTCGGATTAAATTCGTTATTACTTACAAATTGAGTTCACTGTTTCCTTATTCAATTTAGCAGCACCAAGTTCTTAAATTTGTCAAAGAGATTTACTATTAGCCCTCTCTTTTTTTTCTTTAACACAATTTTGTTCTTATGTAGTCATCTTTTATCAGAAATCCCCAAGACATTCAAAGATAAATATTAAACTTTACAATTTTATTTTTTAATTCATTATTTTAAAAGTGTGTAAATTGCAATGTTATTTTAATTAAAAAAAATATATAATTTTTAAAATTAAAAATTTTTATTACTTTAAACCTCACTTGTATGTTTTACTTCTATATTTTTCGTTTCTTTTTACTTTCTCTAAAATTACCACGACACACTTGTGCAACACAGCATTCCAGTTGAAAAATTCTAATATACAATTGATATTTTTATAAAAAAATTATAATTATATACAAAATAAATAATAAAAAGCATCTGTCTCATTATAAAATTATAAATTAAGTAACATTTATAATTCAATATTACTATAAATTATAATTTATCATTTTCATATATTTTTACCTTCCATACATTCATTGATGCTTTCATAATCAGAATATGTTCTTGTTTCAGGTCTGACGCCCGGCTGTACTAGCAGTATTGTATGGGACTAAAAACAAATAAAACAGAAGTATAAATAATACAAACTTAATGAAAACTATACTTAAAAAGTTAATAACTTTAACTTTAGCAACTTAATTAATTATAAACAAGTTAAATTTAAACTTCAATTAGTATCTTTTTAAGATACATAAAGGTAGCAACTTTTTTAAATTAAAAATTACCAATGTAAAATATTTCCCAATAAAAGATATTTTTTATAATTTTATATGAATTTAATTTACAAACAAAGTAATAGATTTATTTAATAATGCATATTGTAGTTGTTTTGTTATTAAGATTATTTAATTTTAAAAACATGAAATTTGTATATCGTATTTGTATAAATTGTAATATTTTAAGTTAACATTTCTCAAAATTAATTTTATAACCATTAATTTTAGTTTTTTTTTTAATAAAAATAATTTATTTAACCTTAAATCTTTATATAAAAAAATAATTTCAAAAAATATAAATTGTATAATATTATAATAATCTGAATAATTAATTTTTAATAAATATAATATAGATTATATAACTTTTCTATTATTATAATATACATTATTTATCTTACAGATTTGGATATATGGAAAGTCAATAGTTAAAAATCTGCTAATATATATATGTAAATAAACAAGAAAATTTTATTCTTTATCAAATATTGTCATTAATATAACTTTTTATAAATATTTAATTAAAAAACAATATTAAATAATTTAATACATATATGTATATACACACACACAAACATGCACACAATTTATTTTATTTAAATATAAATAACACATAAATCTCAAACTATATATATTATTCTCTTAAATTTTGATCAGCTTTAGGTTAATATAAACAGAATCATAGAAGTATTTACATTTAATATTACATTTAATATGCACTTAAAATCACAATTAAAATATTTTTTTAACATAAGCTCGTTGAAATTTATCGCAGTTATACATTTTGTTAATTTCCCCAACAGTAAACGACGCGGTAATATTTTTGTATAAACCATAGAAATTTCGCGAACAGTTTGAAATGTGGTAACTTTTAAATCCTTTTTTCGTTAATGTTAAAAGTTCACAATAAATAGAATCCAGCAAGGAAATTTTATGCAAGAACGATGCTATTGTTGATAAAAACAAAAAAATATATATAATTGTAGAACAAAGTTAGTTTTCAGAAACAAAAGACAGGCTTGTGATAAACCAACTCTTCTTACCATCTTTACGTTAAAACTATCAGCAAAATATCAACCATAGAATGACTAATCAAGCAATTCTCGAAACAATTCAGGTGATATAATATTCCCTCCGATGGAATAATATTCTTTTTGAAGAATTGGAAACCTAGAAAAGAAACCTGTCAAAATTAAACGTGAGAAAATTACAACGCTATATGGACGCAATTGTCGACAAATAACATTTCCCAGACTCTTCGATAATATATTTGTACGAAGTGCTGTTACATGTTTAAATTGGGAAGATTATTTGATCTGCCCTCTAAAGAAGCGTCTTCGAACTGCGAGAAGAGCATTCCTCTAGTGCTGCATTCTCCCCTATACATTGCAAGAGAGGAGAGAGAGTACACACACGTGTAGTTTGTTCCTTTCTAATGGCTCCAGCAGACCAGCGCGCGATTCTGTCGCGCGCGACGCGCGATGTCCAATGAGCGACCGCCTTTCCACTTATCTCTATACGCCCATTGGTTATCGCGCGTCGCGCGCGACGGAAATCGCGCTGGTCTGCCCTTATGCCCTAGTTTACACTGAGCACTTGGTACGCGTATCAAGTAGTGAATTTAAGCTGATCAGCCAATCTACTAGTTTACACCGAGCACTTGGTACGCGTATCAAGTAGTGAATTAAGCTGATCAGCCAATGATTAAACACATTCACTAGTTATTTACTATTTGATACGCGTACCAAGTCTATGCCCTAGTTTACACCGAGTACTTGGTATGCGTATCAAGTAGTGAATTTAAGCTGATCAGCCAATGATTAAACACATTCACTAGTTATTTACTATTTGATACGCGTACCAAGTGCTCGGTGTAAACTAGAGCTATGACTCTCGCACACTAGACGCGATAAGCGACGAGCAATGAGCGATATCCAATGAGAGCTTTACATTTTCGAACATTTCATCGCCATGTTGGAAAAAGCAGAACTGTTATTGGATATCGCTCATCGCTCGTCGCTTATCGCGTCTAGTGTGCCAGAGCCATAAGGTGCGAATTCATGCAGCGAGAAATCGCTAGCGACTTTCCCCCTCTACGTAGATAATGGCCTAGTTTACATCGTGCATTTGATACGCGTATCAAGTAGTGAATTTAAGCTGATCAGCCAATGATTAAACACATTCACTAGTTATTTACTATTTGATACGCGTATCAAATGCACGATGTAAACTAGGCCATTGTGTCGTAGCGACAAATCGTCAGAAGTTCGTCTTGTCTGAACAGCATCGACAAGTCGTCACATCGCGCCTTTCAGGGAGCAATATTCGGATATCCACGCGGGAAAGGAGAAGAAGGAGCAATATGAATAATCGTGAACACTGCTTCTTTTTGTAATTTCGCTTCTTTTGCGTTCTTTGCAACTCCAACATTACAGCAGTTGCAATTGCTTCTTGACGGCTCTTCTCAGGGGCTCGATTCTTGAATTTATTCGCAAGAGAAACGTATTCGCAAATTCTGTTCTTACAGAAAAGTTAGAAATTTATTGGCTATCGTATGGCTATTAATCAATAAACTTACAACTTTCTGTTAGAGCGAGTATTTGCGTATACGTTTCTCTTGCGAATGAATTCAAGAATAGAACCCCTGATAACACAAAATATTATCATAAATATAAATATATTTTACAAATTTATTTTCAAAAAATATTTTTAAAGATTATATAATTATTTTTCATAAACCATTTAGAAATGATACAAAAATATTATCAACATTATAAAGAATATATTTTTAAAATGTACTAAAAAATATTTATGATATATGAACTTGAAATATTCTTTGATAATAATTAATAGTATAAATATTGTCATAAATGTTTATCATTAATTTTTTTAGTATTACTTTTTTTTATACCTGACAAACTTGGACATAAAAATATGTACAAAATATTTATTATAAATATTTTTCCTTTTTATAAATATTTTATAAATATTTTATAAATATTTTGTGCTATCTGGGTTGTTATAGCTATTTTCAAATTATTTGCACACTGAGCGGTATACACTCCGTTTGTACGTATTGTCACCTTCATTTTTATTTACTACTCTTCAATTTTTATTACAAACAATAATTATTTCTCCGCAATTATTAGCCTTTTACTGACATTGAAGTCGCTAGCGATTTGTCGTCACATGAATATGTACCGGGAGAAAAGCGACGGATACTTGTCGCTGGCGTCACTTTTTCCCCCACTTCTCCCAAGTCGCCAACGATTTCTCGCTGCATGAATTCGCATCTTTAGGGCCACCGCACAAACTCTTCCATAACGCGTTACGTTACGTTAAGTACTCCATACGAACCTAAGTTGTACTTAAAATTTAACTTAAATCAACGCACAAAGAAATCCTTAACGTAAGAACTTAAGAACTTACGTTAAAAGTTTCTTTGTGCGTTGAGTAAGTTTAATTTTAAGTACAAACTTAGGTTTATGGAGCACTTAACGTAACGTAACGCGTTACGAAAAAGCTTGTGCGGTGGCCCTTAAGGTGGAAGCACATAAAATTCATAGACCTTATAGATATGGACTGGCAATACAAAGCGAAACCGTGTCCATACTTCTCTCTCTAAAGAGTCCGGAAATATGTTTCGCGCATGCTTGTACATATTATACATTGAAATCCAATGATTGGATACGTTTTGGTCACATGTTTTAACTTATGTGTGTGTGTATATATATATGTATGCATGTGTGCTGACATGCGCGATAGTTATTTCCGGTAACTTTAGAGAAAGAAGTACTAAAAAGTCTGTTTCTCTCTCGCACCTCTTCTGGACACCGTTTTCCATACACAAACTGTAGGCAATTGCCGGTCCATATATATAAGGTCTATGGCCGGTATTCATAATCGAATCTTATTTAAAGATCGTCTCAAGCAATGTCTTAAGATGCTAATACGGCTCTGTGATTGGCTGATGGCATCTTAAGACAGTACTTAAGATGATCTTAAATATAAGATCCAACTATGAATACCGGCCTATGATAAAATTACAGGGGCCCAATTCTTGAAGTCATTTGCAAGAGAAACGTATACGCAAATACTTGCTCTAACAGAAAGTTGTAAGTTTATTGGTTAATAGCCATACGATAGCCAATAAATTTCCAACTTTTCTGTAAGATCAGAATTTGCGAATACGTTTCTCTTGCGAATGAATTCAAGAATAGAGCCCCAGGAGCCATAAAGGTGGAAGCACATAAAATTACAGGAGCCATAGGCAGACTGCAGGAGCCATAGCGCATGCGCTGTGGTATTACTTTATCTGTTCATGGCAAAATCATCGATATATAAGGACGGGATTCATAGACCGATCTTAAGCTCAAGCATTGTCTTAGGCCGGAATTCATAGTCAAATCTTATTCAAGTTCCAGCTTAAGCACGATCTTGAGACGTCAATGCTGTTATTTCATTGGTTAAGTAAGTCTCAAGTCGGCTCGAAGCTAGACTTAAGACAATGCTTGAGCTTAAGATCGGTCTATGAATCCCGTCCTTAAGTCTAGCTTCGAGCCGACTTGAGACTTACTTAACCAATGAAATAACAGCATTGACGTCTCAAGATCGTGCTCAAGCTGGAACTTGAATAAGATTCGACTATGAATTCCGGCCATAGTACTGGATGGAGCATATGACAGAAATCGTCTTGATGGACGTAGAAAGAGACAAGACGATGTGTGGGTAGGAGCGGCTCATGGAGCTATGGAGCCCTGAGGTCCAAATAGATATATTCCCACACAGCACACTTTATCCTAGGGATGTCCCTGGGATGTCATTTTGGGATATCGCAATATCGTTGGATATCCGTGGATCGTCTGCGATATCCGAGGGATATCCAAGGGATGCACAAATGTCCACAGGATTTGACATCCTGTAGATATCTCAAACGATATCCAGAGAATGTCCAAGGGATTTCCTGAGATATCGTAATATACCCTAGTGAAAAAATTTGTCAGAATTAAAAAAATTTTTCTCAGGATTTCTGATAAATGTTTCGATTTTTTATAATTGAAACGTTTCTCGGAAAAACTTTAAAAATAAAAAATTTTGATTAATTTAAAAAATTTTTGAATATTTCTAAGTATTTTTGAGAGTTTCTAAGAATTGAAAAAAACTTGAATAAAAAATAAAAAATTCTAATAATTTTTACGGCAATTTTGTAAGAGAAAGAAGACTATAATATAACATGTTTTAGCCAAGCCGTCGTACTTGTTAAAGCATGTTTAATAGTTTAATATTCTCTATACCTGAAAAAACGGTCACCCATCCAAGTGTCAACCCTCGCCGATGTCGCTTGACTTCGAAGACCATACGCATTCTAACGCTTCGTGGTGATCCATAAACACTTCTTGTTTATGGATTCATATTTGTTACAGATCATTACAATAGATGTTGTCAAAAGGATAAAACATGTATAGTTAACTTATATTTTTATAAATAAATATGAAGTTTTACCATTTTTTTTACTTTTTTTACTATTTTTATATATGCGCGCAAAATAGTATGTAGACTAACTTATTAAAAAATCTGTTTTTGCTCTGTTTGTATAAAATAAAACAATTTTTTTAATGTCATTTTTTATAATTTTTTAGTATATGTGGCATATTATTAATATGCCACATTGTTTCCATAAGTGTATTTTCTTTATGTTCTGACGTTTTAATCTACGTTTCTTAAAGATTTAATTTACACTTCTGTCACTCTTTTGTTACATTATAATTAACTTTTCCTTTACACTTGATTTATGCTCCATTAATTGTAGAGATAAAAAAGATATGATGGGATATTATTTTGATGTAATAGGATATCGTAAGATATTAATGAATATCTTACAATATCTTATAATATTTTAAGATATTTTTTGGGATATCGAAATGTATTAATAAGATATCATATGATATCTTAAGATATTTTACGATATTTTAAAATATTTTTGTAGGATATCCCGGGAGCTACTCATTGAGATATCCGTGGGATCGCCTTCGTCTGTCTGGGATAATTTGGGATATCCTCAGGATAAAGTGTGCTGTGTGGGTTAGATACAAATGCATAAATATCCCCTACAGCATGAAATATTGCTGCAACGTTGCAGAAATATTATTTTGCAAGATTGGAATATTGCAGAAAATATTGCTGCAATATTGCAGCAATATTTCTATGTCCGTTCCAAAACAATATTGTCCAATATGTCTGCAATATTTCTGCAATATTCCCCGTAAAATTTCTTTAATATTTCAGCAATATTGCTGCAATATTTCTTGTAAGATTGCTGTAATATTTCTGAAACGTTAATGCGCAATATGAAGGAAATGTTGCAGGTGGTTAAATTAATCAAATAATATGTAAGATGTGTATTATACGAAAAACGGAAAATGAATTTATTGTCATACCGTTACGGCACAATAATTAAAAAAATTATTAATTAAAAAAGTAATTAATTAAATTAACATACACCAACGGATATCGAATATCGTTCCATTCTAGATTTAAGTAAGCATTAAAATGAAGCAAGTCCAGAAAATGCCCATCCTGATCAATTTATATGCTAGAATTACACATGCATGTATGGTTCACACATGTTTAATTAATGTATTATATATATAAGTCAGAGTGAACATCTTCTGGACTTGCTTCACTCAATCTAGTATGGGACGCAACGCTGTCGTGATTACAGAATTTGTTGCACATCTATGTATCTTTTAGCTCTAATCTTACATAAAAATTTAAAATAAAATAATCCTGCTCTATTTTTTTATTTGTCCCTTAAAACTATGTAAAATATTACTTATTGTTAGTTCTAGATTAAGAAATACGGATTATACGGAAATAAATTTTGCACGGTTGCAATATAATATTGCCACAATATTGTGCAATATCTGTTAGGAAATATTACATTTGTAATATTGCTACAATATTGCACAACATCTGCTAAAAAATATTACATTTGTAATATTGCTGCAATATTGTGCAACATTTGCTAGGGAATATTATATTTGTAATATTGCTACAATATTTCTGCAATATTGGTTATATTATGCACTATTGCAATATTTCTGCAACGTTGCAGCAATATTTCATGCTGTAGGGGTTATTTTATTTGATTTTATACAATCTTGACTTTTAAAAAAAATTTTGTATAATGTTTAAATATATAATCAAAATAAAACGCCTAAAAAACCTATATAAATCAGATTTTTCTACTTTTATACTATAATAATATTACATTTGACGCGCATGCGCGAGAAAAAGCGGCCCCAGGAACAACACTGCGATACGGTACTTTTCCCTTTCTCCTAACGCAAAATTCAACCAATGAAGAGAGAGTAGAAAGAGAGATCCGAGCTCACACATCTACTTCTCTCTTTCTAAATCTCTCCAGACGGAACATCAAAGAAATTTGGCCGCATGCTCCATCCAGTACTATATATCGATGGGCAAAATGTAATACGGCAACGATCATGTAACTTTTTCTTATGGTATATCCACACAAACTTGCATAATCGCATAAGCATATGCATAAGGAATTCGATTGGTTTATTTTCTTATGTAAATGCTTGTAGACCAATCAATTTTTTTATGTATATGCTTATGCGCTTATGCAAGTTTGTCTGGATATATCCTTAGGGTGACGTCCCATGGCGCGTATTGCGATACGCGCGTTTCGAACTCTGTAACCAATCACAGATATTCCGCTGCTTTTAGTACGCCGAAATATGTCTTTTATGTCCCATGAGCGGATTACGCGGAAGCGGAACGAGCGGATCACCAATCATGGGACTGTTTCAACGGAATTTTTGAAAAGGGTCTATTAAAACGATCCCGTGATTAGTGATCCGCTGATTCTGCTTCCGCGTAATCCGCTCCATGGGACATAAGAGCCACATTTCGGCGTATCGAACACACACACACACACACACAAGCATGCGTGGCCATTTCTAACCTTTCGTGCCCATAAGAAGTACACAAAAAGTGACAAGAAGGAGTAGCACGTGTAGTACTCATGAATCTGAAGAGGTTAAAGTAAAAAGAGGTTATAGTAAAAAAAAGTAAATATATACACTGCCCAGTGCACACGCCATGTAACAATATATGATTGTGCATATGTATGTGTGCGATCCGCTCGATTATATGAATTTCCGCGGATCGTCAACGTATCAAAAACGGCGGATCGTCTATCATTGGTCGAAATTTAATACGTCCGATACGCGCGTATCGTAATACGCGCCATGGGACGTCATCCTGAATGTCCGCGGATCGTCAGCGTATCAAAAACGGCGGATCGTCTGTCATTGGTCGAAATTTAATACGCCCGATACGCGCGTTATCTCGTAAGGCCAGATCTAAAATAGGTGTAGTAATAAGCCTTAAGCCCTAAGGAATTAACCAATTATATTCGTTTATTCTTCTCACATTCAATTATAATTGGTCAATTTCTTATGGCATAAGGCTTACTACACTTGGGTGCGTTCAGATTCCTCACCCGAGTGTCCTCAGATGTAGTTTTATCCTTGTTTAACATTCAGTATATATAAATAACAAGGATAAAATGATACCTGGAAACACTCGGGTGGGGAATCTGAACGCAGCCCCTATTGTAGATCCGGGCTAATACGCGGCATGGGACGTCACCCTGAGGGTGCGGTCCCATGGAGCGGATTATGTGGAAGCGGAACGAGCGGATCACCAATCACAGAACCGTTTCGACGGAATCTTTGAAAGAGTTCTATCAGAATGATCTCGCGACCGTCGAAACGGTCCTGTGATTGGTGATCCGCTCGTTCCGCTTCCGCATAATCCGCGCTCCATGGGACCGCTCAGTGGGAACGCTCCCTTACGATTAGCTATCTGGTGGTATCTAGTAGAATAAGACTAATCTGATGGAATACGCGTTGAGCAAGAGTTGGCAACGCTGCTTCTGGTATCCAGTGGTATTTAAGAACTGTTTAAGATCTAGTTGATTTTCTGACCATTTTTAAGGAAATCCGTTCACTTTTTCCTCTCTAAAAAATAAAATTGGCAAGCGATGGCACGACTCGTTACAAAATCGACCGAATTGGTGAAACGTATGAACAATATTTTACGTTATTAACATACATATTTGTCATACGATTATTTCAAGCAAGAATTAATTTTACTGCATTTCTTACTGTACTAGTATTATGTAACGTGTATTATTGTCATCAATTTTAATATTTTTAAATAATTATTTGAAAATAATTATGATAAAAGTTTAGCGTTGACACCTTCGTATCAAATATTCTATTAAATGTCTAAATCTCTGTTGATTGAATTTTGTATTTTGTTGAGGTTATGTCTTTCATTGTTGAAACAGTAATATACAAGTCATTTTCAAATTTTCAAACGAAAGTCCAATTTGATTAATATAGGTTAATGTAGAAAAAAATAAAACTTTGAAAATTGTGATATTTTAAAAATTAATATAATCACGATTTACTTAAAACTTAATAAATATATTAGGCTTGGTCTTTATTGGTGCAATAAGTTAGAATGAGAAAAAATATATTTGTGTTATTTTAACTTATTGCAGCAGTGCAGTGACAAAGAACAGGCTTATTTTTTAACATAAAACATTGTACAAATATGTAGATATAATTTTTATCAGATTTGCCAAACTTGACAGATAATTTCTTGAATTTTATATTCATTTTGAATCTCTGATCAATGATTTCATTAAAATTTTATTTAAAAAGTTATCAAACTTATGAAAAGTAATGATAAAATTTGAATTCTAATTAATAAAGATTTTATTAATATGGAGTATTTTTCATTGCACTTTTATAAAAAATTCATTATAATTTTTAAATAAAATGTTGGTTTGTCGTAACAGAGTATGCTTTTTGTTGTGATCATCAAACATTAGAATTTCAATAAAAATTCTTTTATTAAATAATATTTAATTAATAAAGTTTATTAAAATTTTATTAATTTTTTTATTAAATTCTCATTTTTATTAAAATGTTTTTCATTGAACACAGAAAATAATCTTTTCAGAAAAATGTAATTAAAATTTTGTTGCATTCTACATTTAAATTTTATCTATTAAATGTATCGAAAGGATCTCGCACAGATCTTATGAAAATTGGCTCAAATTTTGGTAAAAGATACTTCTTAACAAAAGTCTCCTGAACAAAAGTCTCAATGGCCACAACTCACAAAAACTTGTACTAAATGATTTTCTTCTATGCTTAGAAGAATTAAAAATGTGTATTTTGATGGAATAAGTAGCAATAAGTTGAAAAGGAAGTCAAAATCACAAAGTCTAAATGGCCATAACTCACAAAAATTTATAGATTTTTATGTACGTGCCTTTATATTCTGTGTGCCTGTATGTTCGTAGGCGTGCCTATGTTTGTGCATTTATGTATGTGATGCATGTATATGTGTCTGTGTGCATGTGTGAGTATGTATATTAAATGTATTGTATGAGTATATTGACACATAGAGGCACACGTAGCAAATAAATGAGTTGGTAAATTACAGAGTGTTGCTAAAAAAAACTTTGCTGTAAAGGCATGTACACAAAGATCTATAACTTTTTGTGAGTTGTACCAATTGAGACTTTTGTTCAGGAGGTTAGAGAAAAGAACTATCTTTTACCAAAATTTAAGCCAATTTAACTGGAGGCCAATTTTCATAAGATCTCTGCAGGGTTCTTTTATCAAACATTCAATAGAATATTTCTAACAAGGTTTTTGTTTTATACCATAATAATTAAGGTTTTTAATTCTTTTTATGTAATATAAGTACTTGATCAAGTTTAAGAATAAGTTTATGATTAATATATAAACTTTTTTCGAATCTTTTCAAATGTTTTAACTGTATAATTTTTAAAAAATATATTTATAAAAGCATTTAGTCTTGTAGGCAGGAAAGTTTTAAGCAGGGTTGGATAGTAACTAATTAAAAAATTGAAAGTTATTAATAAAGTAAAATAGTTAATAACTTTTAATTTAATTTAGTTAATTTTAAATGACTTAATTTTTAACTTTAACTAGTTATTTTTGAACTTATAAACTTCAACTTAACTTTTTTTTAAATTAAAATTTTTATCTGGGCGAAAGAAAAAATTATAAAATAAAAATGCATTTTTGCATGAAAACCAACTTTTTTTTGTTATGTTATATAACTAATATAATTTAATTTACAAATAAAATATTAAATACATTTTATGATCGATACTGTAATTATGTTGGTAATTTGAATTAAATAAATTATATAGCTTTTTAATTTAATTGTAAATAAAGCTTCTCAAAATTAACTTTTATTTTAACTTAAGTTAAATTAATCTTAACATAACTTTAACTGAGTTAGTATTTAATTTATGTAACTTTTAACTTAACCGAATTAATTTTATAATCCATTAACTTTAATTTATTTAAAAAAAATATTAACTTACCCAATCCTGGTTTTAAGTAATTTTATCGCAAATAAAATATAAGAATTTTAATAAATATTCATAAAAACTAAGAGTTTAAAGAACATTTTTTAATTAAAAAAAATCATATTTCTATGTAGAAATATAAAATTCTTGAATTATAAAATAAATTATAATATTCTCTTAAATATGTCACACTAGTAAAAATGTGTCAACGTTGTTTATTGCTACATACATTTAAATCATTATTACATTAAACTTTTTTTTCTATTTTTTTACACATTAATATTTATTAATAATACGAAAAATATTTTTAAGTTACAGTTTGATTATTTTGTATATATTTTCATTGCTTAAAGGAAGATGTGCATTTTGCAGTGTTTTTTGAAGCACGTGGGAATTACAAAATCAGCTATACCAACATAATATAATTGGAATTTTACTATAAAACCACCTCCATCATATTTCTATGATTATAAATTAAAAAACAAAAGAATTTTTTGAAGCCTGAAGGGTGGGTGGGCTAACTCCTTAACAAAGATATTCTCCTTTAGTTCCTATTAATACACAGTATTTTATAAACGCTTTCCAATAATAGCCTTCACTACAAAATTTTATTTATTTTTTTATAGTAAAAAATTCAGTGATAAAAATGAAAGTCGGTTTTAATGAAAGCATGAAATAAATTTGCTCAGATGGCTCAAGAGCTGATTAAATTAGTTGTTGCTTTCTTTTGTTTAAAATGTATCTCAAAATTTTTTCTTAATATCTAGAGCGTTTTGGCTATAATTTTGGAATTCCGTATTCAAACGAAGTAAAAAACCGATAACACGATCCTCGCGTGTTTCGAAAAACATCCAAAATGCATATCTTCTTTTGATTTATTTATTATTTTGAAGACGGCAATGTTAAAATATATATGAATATATTTGAATATATATGAATGAAAAGTCACACTTCACTCATAGTGTTCAACCAAAGGTTCGGTTTCGGTTGGCTTCGGCCTAAAATACTATTCAAGGCTACCTTTCGGTTTTAGTCAAAAAATGGCCAAACTTTCGATTGCCACCTAAACTATGTTTAGCACATCTCGGAGTACTTAGCATTCGTGTTCGACCGAAACTAGATTTTGTCACCAAAATCGAAACCAAGACCGAATTCCGGTTTTTAAGTCAGTTTCGGCCGAAACCAAAGCTAAAAACTTTTTTTAGTTTAATTATGTATAATTAATAATTAATAATTAAATTACTGAAACCAAAATCGAACTTAATTTCAAAACCTAGTTTTGATGACAAAACCTAGTTTCAGTCGGACACTAGTCATTTGTCTCACCTGTTGAAAAAATAGAGAAAAAGTTTTAAACATTTTTTCTTTAAAAGGTAAATAAAACTATAATATATATGAATTACAGTTGGTGTTAATCATGCAAAGCCTGTGCTGCAAGTATGGCTGCAATATGCCAAAGTAGAATTGACGCCACCTAGTCTAAAGGATATCCCTGCAATTCGTAGCGGATTTTCAAAACTGATTCACTCCGCACGAACTGGCCGCTATCGCGATGTTACTGTACGTGAAGGTATCATAAATACCCTAGTGGCTGCTGAAATATATTGTTGGTTCTTTGTTGGTGAATGCATCGGAAAGCGACATATTGTCGGATACAATGTTTAAATATGTTATATATGTATCTTATATAGATAATTCTGTATAAATAAATTATAGATTTACCTGCTCGTAAATATATGAAAGATATGAATATCAAATATTTTCTTTTTTGTTAAGTATTACAATGTTTATTTTAAAATACATTTATTTAACATATCATCTTGTAAATATTTTGTATACAAATATGGAAAAATTATTACTTTAATATATGTTGGTTTGCATATTGCCATATACAAATTGCAGCAGTGACATGGACATTCAACGATCGTGTCACTCCTACTTGAGGTATCTGCACGCACTTGTCAAAGAGAGGTATAAAATTTGCTGGTATACCATCCTTCTCATTCCTAAAATAGATTCTCAATTAGGTTATTTTCTATTTTCTAATTTTTTGCTAATTAGAATCATTGTACTATCATTGTACATATGTCATACCAGACATATAAAAAAAATTCTACTAAAATCATTGATTAAAATAAAAACAATTTAATCTTCAAATGCTACTTTAGGTGAATTATCTACGAATTAATTCAAGTTTATTACAGTTTTAATAACTTAAAATAATATTTAATAAGATTTTTTATATTAAAATAATGTTAGTTCAATTATCGTAACATCTTACAACTTATAAAAAAGTAAAAAAAAATTCTTAAGTATGGATAAATTTTTTACTTAAGAACCAAAGTAGTATTAATGTAAGAAAAACACGAATAGTATTTCAGATTAATTAATATAAATATTTTCATATAAAAGATAAAATATTTCAATAATATCTGTAGAAAAATTAGATATAAAAAATATAAATTTACAATATCTTATTTTGAAGTCTTATTAATTTAATATTTTTCTTAAACTGTTATTTTTATTGGTGATTGTTCAGCAACTAATGTAATAGTAATCTTTTATTAGTCTCAAAATGGAGGAAAAAAATTATGAGTAAAAATTTATAATTACCCTAAAACTAGAATTGTCCTTTTCTCGAATGTCATTGTCATCAGGTTTACACTATTAATTGTTTGTTCAACCCCAATTAAAGACCAGTCCGCTTCTTTTTTATCTAATAAAAATTTCTGCAATTCATGTGGCTTTACCTAAAAATTTCGGAGTGTTGATTATAGTATTTTTCTATTTTAAGCTGATAAATGAAGCATTAAAAAAATTTTTTTAGTATGTCTAAGACTATTTTTAATGTTTTTAAAAGACAGAGTTGGATAGTACTTAGTTAAAAAATTAAAAATTAAATAATATAGTTAAAATGTTAATAACTATTAACTTACAACCTCGCGAACCCGAAAATTCTGATTTTAATGAAACTTGGTATAAATGTAAAGGGGGTAAATACATGAATTTAGACATTTTTAGTTGGTGCTTATAAACGGTTTGAAAGGGTGAAACCACCCTTCAAAGTTTAGACATTTTTGCATTTTCTCGATATATTTCGCAAACTAAACAAAATATAAAAAAATGTTTCAGACAAAAGTTTTACAGCATAAATATTTTTACCAGGTCTGTAAATATGAAATCGGAATTTGCCCATAGATGGCGCCAGCTGTCAATGTAGTTACCGTCAAACCGCGTCATTGACGCCATTTTCTTGTTTTGACATCTGATAAAGATTTTCAACTTACAATACAAGTTTCATACAACAGCACAGTTTTTAATAGCGTTGAACATGTCGAATTTTGTGCCTGGAAATTACGATTTGCGGACAGCATTGATTTTCCATGTGACCATTTGAAGAAAACTGCTGCAGAATCGCATCGAATGCTTGTCGAAGCTTACGGTGAGCATGCTCTTGGTAAACCACAGTGCTTTGAGTGGTTTAAAAAATTCAAAAGGGGCGATTTTAACGTGAGAAACGAAGAACGTGCAAGACCACCTGTTCGAGAATCATTTTACTATCTAGTACTAGCGCCGTCGCGTCAGGTGGCAGCATCTATCGGGCTAAACCAACCCAGATCGTGGAGCGCCGTATAAGCGCTGCTCGCGCATGCCCGATAGGTATCGCAAGCGCTGTTTCACCTTCGTTTCCGGTCTCGTTGTTCAATAGCTACCGTGCGAATCGTACGTGTGAGATAGTGCGCATAAAGTTTTCGAACAGTTCTCATTTCGTGGACATTCCGAACTCTCTCGATTCTGCTCAGTTACCAGGATCGACTCATTAGTCAGACGCATCCAAGGACATCTCCAGTACATCACCATCGTTCACTCAGACTCACCGCGTAAAGCACAAGCCGGCGCCACGCGGCATACACGGCTCAAGGTCAACATCACCAGGCCGGTATTCGATTAATAGAATTGACTCGTACAAGTAATAACGGACTACACATCAGTGAAAGACATTTGTAATTTCATCTAGATATGTACAGGTAGATACACGTCACGTGTGTATATACTTTATTGAACCTGTGATAATATCAGATTATCTCAGACTCGCTCTGAGCACTGTGTGTGATAATATAATATTAAAAACGATTTGAATTTCACTTGTGAGCATTAGTACCACAACGTTTTCTCACCCTGCTTCCATCCGTAGGGTCCCAGCGAACTCATTGCGCGAGTCGCGAACACCACCAAAAAAGTTTGAAGATAGCGAATTGCAAGCATTGTTGGATGAGGATGACGCTCAAACGCAACAATTCGCGAATCAATTAAATGTGACACGAAAAGCCATTTCCATACGTTTGAAAGCCATGGGAAAGATCCAGAAGATGGGAAAATGGGTTCCACATGAACTGAATGAAAGACAGCAAGAAAATCGAAAAACCACTTGCGAAATGCTGCTCGCCAGGTACAAAAGAAAGTCATTTCTCCATCGAATTGTGACTGGTGATGAAAAGTGGATATATTTTGAGAATCCTAAACATAAAAGATGAGTAACTCCATGCAAACTATCGACATCGACTGCAAGGACAAATCGCTATAGACGGAAGACAATGCTCTGTGTTTGGTGGGATCAGAAGGGTGTGATCTATTGTGAGCTGCTAAAACCTGGCGAAACCGTTAATACTGAACGCTACCGACAACAAATGATAGATTTGAATCAAGCTTTGCGTGAAAAACGACCAGAATATCAAAAAAAGGCAACGCAAAGTGATTTTGCTTCATTATAATGCACCATCACACACAGCAAAACCGGTCAAAAAAACGATTGAGGCGTTTAGTTGGGAAATACTTTCGCATGCGGCTTACTCACCAGACTTGGCTCCATCCGATTATTGTTTATTTACATCGATCGGACACGCACTTGCTGAGCAGCGCTTCACATCTTACAAAAATGTACGAAAATGGCTCGATGACTGATTTGCCTCAAAAGAGGAACAGTTTTTTTTGGCGTGGCAGCCACAAATTGTCAGAGAGATGGGAAAAATAGCTAGCGATGGGCAATACTTCGAATAAAATATTTTTTATCATTTTCATACAATAAACGTGTATTTTCTATACAAAAATTCCGGTTTTATACTTACATACCTGGTATGTAACCATACATACATACTGGTTACATACTGGTATTTAACCATACTGTTTATTTAAAAAAAAAAATTTTTTTTTTTCAAAAATTTACTCTTTATTCTTTCTCTATGTTGAATATTTATTGTATCAAAATTTCAATTTTAGTGAAATTCGGCACAAATGTAGAAGTGGGTAATACTAATTTAGACAATTTTATTTAGTGCCCAATAATGGTTTAAAGCCCTTTAAGGTTGAGACATTTTTTTCGATGTATCTCGTAAACTTAACGAAACATAAAAAAATATTTTATACAAAAGTTATACAGTATAAATACCTCCATTTGATTACGCTGTTTATTAAAAAAAATTTTTTTTAATAAAAAGAATTTTTTCAATTAAAAATTTTAATAAAATTGACTTTTGTGTATCTATCATTTATAAAGTAATTATATTATCTTATATTACGTATCGACCTTTTTTCCCAGTTTTCCAATATTCCACGGTTTTTCTTTTCTTATAGCTACTATTTAAAATTTCGTTTTCTGGTTCACAATTATTCTCATTATCAGGTTCATAATTATCATTATCATTTTCTAGAAATTCTTTGTCTATTACAAATTCTATGTCAGTTAAATCCACTTCTCAATAATTTTGAAATTCCAAAGCAGTATCGGTTTGTATAACAAATGCTACATTATAATATCTCTTATCACTTCACATAATTGTATTTCTCTTCTATTTATAGGCGTTGGGGAAATAAGTGTAATTTGAAATAAAATAATTAACATTAAGAACATTTGTAACATTTATGTGTAACATTATGCTTTGTTTGATAAAAATTTAAATAATTTAACAGAATAATCAAGTACACGTTAGATATCACTTGATACTGATGTGAAAATGACGCGTAACATTAATAAATATACAAAATTACACACTTTTATTAACAGGTGATTTTTATTTCATATATGATGCATACCGTGACATGACGAATATAAAACATGAATGTGAAATATGACATTGACAGAATGAATACTGTGTGAAAACAACGTGACTACTTTAATATTGCACAACTGTCACTTAAAAAATAATACACACAGAAATGCAGTTAATATAAATATATAGTATTACAACATAGATAGTATATATTTGGATGATCTAAATAATACATAGTGTGGCGACACAAAGACGTCTAGTCGCCACTCAAAACGCCTAGCGACCATGCAACCAACACGCACTGTAAGCAACAGGCTAGCGCCTAGCAACCGTGCAACCCAACTAACGCTGTAAGCACCGCAGAATGAAAAAGAGAAGTGCGCGCGGATACCACCAGAGGCCACGCTCTCGGAAGTAAAATGACGACTTCTAGACAATAGGAGCGCGAGAAGACGGGCAGTTCACTCTTTGCGTTACTCGCACTCGAGTCTTCTTTTTGCATACGAAGACATTACTTGTCTCACGAGATTGTAATAGCGAGCACGCTGGCAGCCAAGGAGCAGCAGTGGAACCCCGCGACAGCGGTAGTCTCACCACTTAGGACCAGGCCTCCGAGGGTGTTACTAGCCGCCGACGATCCGCAGATTTGGCGCTACACATCGCCAAAGTACCTGCTACCGGATCTATTGGAGAGCTTAGCAAAGGAGACCGCTACTCGGAGCACACAGACCGAGGGGGACACCATCTGGGAGACGAAAGCGACACAAACCGCCGTAGCCACCAAAGACCACGGTACCCAGCACGAGGATAGTACGGTCAACAGTACTGAGCAGCCCGGGAATCCGACGGAGAGCGGCCAATCCCGCGACGAGCTCAAAGAACGCACCCGCAGCGAGAAACGAGCCGCAAAGAAGGAGAGACACTCTTCCAAGGAAGCAAAGAAAAGGAGAACAGGCACTCAGGTCCCGGAGATCACGTCCACTTTATCCCTGGACGAAAATAATAACTTAGGCGGAATACGAGTGACAAAGGCTCATCCACCAATAGCGTGGAAATCGCTACAGGCGTAAAAGCCTGATTCAAACGACCCTTATCAGGGCTAATAAAATAATACAAATATAACTCTGTACATTGTATATAGCCAGAATAAAAATTATCTATTTAAGGGAACCAGCGTACTTCTCTTCGAAACCGACCATATTCCTCTGCGTACGAACTTAGCGGCCACACGTAGTATACAATAATATAATTACTTTATAAATGCTATATACATAAGAGTCAATTTTATTTAATATTTTTTTAGTAACAAGTTTTTAATTAAATTTTTTTTCAAAAATTGAACAGCGTAGTTAAACGGAGGTATTTATACTGAAATACTTTTGTATAAAACATTTTTTGATGTTTCGTTAAGCTTACAAGATATATCGAAAAAAGGCAAAAATGTCTCAACCTTTGAACGGTAGTTTCAACCCTTTAAACCGTTTTTGAGCACCAATTAAAATTTTCTAAATTCATGTATTGCCCCCCTAAATTTGTGCCGAATTTTACTGAAATTGAAATTTTGATGCAATAAATATTCAACATAGGAAAGGTATAAAAAGTAAATTTTTGAAAAAATTAAAAAAAAAAATAAGCAGCATAGTTAAATAAAAGTATTTATGCTGTAAAACTTATGTATAAAACATTTTTTGATATTTTATTTAGTTTACGAGATATATCGAGAAAAGGCAAAACTCAATTTTTGAAGGGTGATTTCAACCCTTTAAACCGTTTATAAGCACCAACTAAAAATTTCTAAATTCATGTATTTACCCCCTCTACATTTATGCCAAGTTTTATTAAAATCAGAATTTTCGGGTTCGCGAGGTTTCTTTGTTAGTTAATTTCAACTAAATTGAGTTTTAATTTTAATTTATTTTAATTGTTATTTTTAAAATGCAAATTTTAATTTATTTTTCCAAGTTAAAAATTTATCTCAAAGAGAAAAAAATGGTAAAAAAATATTTTTTTATATGAAAAATAATATTTGTTATTTCATATAAACTTACAGTAATTTAATTTTTAAAAAATTATGTTTTCATTTAACCCTTTGAGGTCACACTGGGTGGTTACCACCTATCGCTTAAATTCAACACATTATATCTTTCCGATTTAAGAAAAAATGATACTAGTAACGCCATTTAATGGTAATTTAAGGTTTTATCTATGCCAAAACAAGTACGCTTTTTTCGACACGTCCATTGTCTCGTGAAATCTCGTCTCGAAACATTTAGGTTATTATATATTTCGGTACATATTAAAATTACGATCATGGCCTAGCCATTATACTATCATCTTTCTTAGAGCATGGACTTAGAGCATGGACTGCGCCATCCCTATATTATTCATATGCGAAACTAGGTTTAGAAAAAAGAGTGAGAGCAATGACTGCCAATTAGTTTAGTTTGTTTTCGTTTTTTTCATTACTAAAAAAGACAGAATTGACCGACAATTCGTGCTATCCTTCCACAGTTGGATTTACTTTCGATTCGTGTTGCGCAATCCATGTTTTATGTCGATGTATACTATGATCACGGTGTAATGACAGTTGTCATTACTAGACCTCTGATTTCACGAAGTGTTCCAATTTACGCACACACGGCAACTTTATGTTTAAAACTGCATTACGAAATAAATATAAAAGAAAAAATAACAAGAAGCAGTTATAAGAAACTAAAAACATGTGAAATGATAGTAATGTTATCGATAATACACTCACTATTGTTCAACTGTGCAATTTGTAAAAGAAAATTGTGCAAATAAAACTCGCTTTTGACGAATTTGTTTTTAGCAGATTTTATGTAAAAATGGCATGAATGTATAAAATATGGATTTTTATTTCTTTAATTAACCAAGCGGATCATTTTTTGGTATTCGTACGGTGCAATTTTTAGTTTCCGAGAAATAAAGCGATTCCAATTTAGGAAACGATTCCAAACTCGACGCCTTTCCTCTAATAATTAAAATGAGGAAAATTTTTTTTCATATAATAAATTATGTATGCCAAATTTGATAAAATTTTTTAAGTCGGATGGATATTCTGTGCCTCGACTTTTTCAGTGTGATTTGTATGTATTCGACTACAGAATATTGATTTTTCAGAATATTATGAATTGAGTAACAATGCCGAATAAATTGTTTCAATATAATAATAATTACTTCAAGAAAATTACATACCGATTAATATCAAAATCAGTTTTTTCGATATTACAATTACACAGCTACACAAAATAAAACGTCTGTATTACCAACCAAACTATAATATCCTTATGCATTTTGAGCCGCTAAACACAAATCCGGTGTTAGAATTGGATCATCATCCATTATTTTCCGCTCAGAGAAATTATTGCAATTTTCAGAGTTTTTAGGCCACTTTTGATTTAAAAAAAGGTGGATGATGGAGTAATTCTGACATCGGATTTATATTTAGCGGGTCAAAATACATAAGGATATCATGGTCTGTACAGTTCACTTTTTTGTGTGACTGTCGCTAAACTGATTTTACCGATTCTGAATTCGAAACCGAATACTTTCGCGCATAGCACTATTTAGGTATCTCACCGCTATTCATCGCTTCGAAATTTTAGTCTTATACTGATTCATAATAAACACTAAAATGTTTCTGTTAATTATTGTTGAAGGGCTGGCTATTTATTCCTAATATTTTTCGTACTCAGGAAGCCTCTCTGTACAAACTACTTAAATTTGATTACGATTGCTTTTTCATTTAGCGAGTTCTCCTAGTGAATTAATTTTTTATTTAACTAAATATAACTAAATTTTATAAGCCATTAATTTAGTTGAATGTTAATTACGTAACTTTGTTAAAAGATAAAACTGTGTACTGATTAAAAGATGAAAACTGCATTAATGGAGTCATTGTTTACAATTTTTTAAATATAAATTTGAGAAATAAACTGTTTTTAATTACCTGTAGTATATTTAACCATTTATCAGCGGATACACTGAGGAACTGAAACTCCTTGTCCTTCACGCAATTCGCATTCGTGACAACTAGTGCTCGAATTCCGAATATTTCACATGTTCTAGCAATTCCGCCTAAATTCGGTGGTCGCTCAACAAAGGATGCCACAACTATTAGACCTTCCTGCAATTGTGTGTCTTGCAAAAATCTGAATTCGTTCATCATTTCGTCGCCAGACAAATTTACAGGCTTGGATGGATCGATCTTTTTTTGAATATCCACTATACAGGTTTCAACATTATTTTCTATCGATTTAGTGTGCATATCACCTACAATATAATTATTTTACACTAAGTTGAACAGGGTTGAGAAGTAACGCGTTAGTTGTAACGCCGTTACTGTTACAGTTACTTTTTTTGATAACGGACTGGTATAATATTTTTCTCTTTCTGTAACTGTAACGGTAACATAATTACATTTTATGTGTAACAATAATAAAATTAACAGTTACTTTTATTGTTACTCTTAATAGTTTAAATTCCGTATTTATGACATCGTAATTTGTATAATTCAATTCTCAGTCATCGACCAGTTATCTGATGTAGAATTATAACTCTCCAAAATTAAAAAAACCTATTTATTAAATTTAATATAGCTTCACCAAGCAGTGCGTCCGTTGAAAGATTATTTAATATTGACAATTCTGTATTAAGGGGTTACATTTACCTAGACGGCCGAAAAACAGACCTAATTTTGACATTTTATTCCTGCTAAACGGGTAGTGGGAATTAAATGAAATTTTGTGATTATTGACTTATGTTTTGACAATATAAAATTTTTTAAAACGACAAATTCAATTATTCCGAGCACAATGAAAAAAAAATCGCAGCGCTTTGAAATTTTTAGGATTTCTTTGGGATACTTTGAGATTGAAAAGTTACAGTCAATATCCTTAGTCTATCTATTATTTGCAAAGTTATGCCAAGTTAAGCGAATATCTCTAATTACGCAATTTTTTACCTCTTTCAATCAACTTTCTCGTACTAAAAAAATTTTTTTTAACAAAAACCAATAACTAAAATTTATAGAGAATACTTTGCAGTTTTTAAAATCCTCCTTTCATTTTCTGTACAATCATTATTTCCCGAGTTATTGATTATCAAGGTCAAAAATTTTTTGGCTTTGAATGACGATAACTCAGCGAAAAATCATCGTACAGGCTCAAAAAAAGGTCAAATTAAAGAGAATTAAATTATCTAGAAGAGTTTTATGATGGGAACACTGGAAAAAATTTATGGAAGTCTGTGGACCTTTTTAAAGGCAAGAAAAAATTTGGAAAAATTTTTTCCGATGGTTTTCTTATTAATTATTCAAAAACTGCTGATGCTAAAAAATTTCGAACTCAAGATCTGAAAACTAGAAGCTTGAAGCTTTAATTTGCTTTTTTTTTATTTTTCTCTACGACCATTTTTCTTCAAGTTACAGCTTTTTGAAAATCACCTAAAAATTTGAGATTTTAAAAATATCCCTTAATTTCTGTGACTAGTGTAGTAAATCTGATAAGCAATTTTAAGTAGTTTATCAGTCAGACTCGTATTTATTTAATAAATCTATCAGATTCGCACTCACATATGTGAATGTTTTGTACATGTAAATTACAATTTTTAATATACATATACATTTTTTCTATTTTTTAGTTTTTTAATAAAAAATAATGTTATAAAGCCATTCATAACTGTAATTCATAAAAATAAACGAAGATAAATGCGAAATGTACGTGTAATTTTTTCTCCTAACATTGACACATTTATCCCAGCTAGCCAGGCCTGTTAAAATCACATATCGTGAAAGCTTTACAGCAAGGATTGTTTCAATTTTGACAACAATTTTATGACAAGTAATTATCTGTTGCTTTGTTTTCTAAAAGTTTTGAGCAAATTTACGGCAAAAGTTTTCATTACACGATGCTGCAAATAACAGAGAAAGACTTGTACATAAATATTACGTATAGAAATTACAAAATTTGTTCCGACACGATAAAATGCAAAATTTAAGCAAATAATAGAGCAAACCTTGCTACAAGACATGACAATAAATTTATGGCAGAAACAGGAAATCTTGTTAAGCCCAGAATAACGGCAAATTAGTAGCAAGAACAAAATAAAACTTGCCGAGCATACTTTCGCAACAAAATTGCGACAAGGTGTGTCCGTAAACAGCTTAGTTTTTGTTGGCAAGGCTTGTCGCAAATAGTATGACGCACATTTTATGCAAATAACAGGGTTGCATTACCGGGTTTTAAATTTTATTTCTGACTTTACTATCTATCTCGAGATGGCGCATTTCTCGTGAAAAAGATTTACCTACTGGATTAATAAAAGGGGCTCGTCGAGAACAGAGAACCAAGTACGATTGCACCATTCACATTTGATATTGGACTAATCAGTCTAATATTTTATTTTTGTTGATCTAAATTTCGACAATATTTGTTCTGTTCTTGCCACAAATTTGCTATCATATTGTGCATAGCAAGGTTTGCCTTGTTTTTGCCACAAATTTACTATCATGCTATATACAGCAAGGTTTGCTCTATTCTTGCCACAAATTTGTTATCATATTGTGTACAGCAAGGTTTGCCTTGTTCTTGTTTCAAATTTGTTGTTATGCTTTACTAGCAAATTTTACCCTGTTATTTGCATAAAATATGCGTCATACTATTTACAACAAGCCTTCCCAGCAAAAGCTAAGCTTAATGCGGACACACCTTGTCGTAATTTTGTTGCAAAGGTTTGCTCGAGTTTGCGGCAAACTTCGCGCAAAGTTTGCGTCATTTTGCTAGCTGGGTATAATGCAAAATAAATATCTTTTTGCAACGGCCACTATTGGGCTTATTTTTACGTCAGAAGTATCACATTTCTAGAAAAGATCCGAAAGGATCATTAAAAAATATTAAAATTTAAAAAAGTTATACATTTTTTTAGTAAAAAAGTTATTTTTCGCATTTGCTTAGCTTTATGAATTTTTTTCGCTACTTTAAAATTTAAATTGCCTCAAAATAAAATTTGGACATTATCTTTGAAAGTGTGAAAAATGTTACAAAATTTTTTGAGCCAAAATATACGAGTAACAACCATTTAAAGAGACTGAGGTATATTACATCCCTTGTGTAGAATATGAAATTATTTGATAGTGTGTAGGATTCGTGTTAAACGTCTGTAAATTCCATTCTTGCTTATAAATTAATTTGTACAAAATTCTTATATTTTGTCATTTCAATTACCTGTAAAAGATTTTGTCAGATATGTAGAAGATTTGGTCTCAGTTAGAAATAAGTTCGTATTATAATGTCGTAAAGGATGATTATTATTCTCCTTAAACATTAAATCTTTAAATACAGTCGGACTAATCCATTCATCACAACTTACATTAGTCAAACGCGGCAATTCGTGATAAATCATCTGTAAACGTTACAAAACGATGTATATTAGTATATCATTGATACTGGCAAATTTAAAGAGGTTCTTCAGTAGTGGGATTTATAATTTCTAAGTTATTTTGTTGTTATATTGTTGATTTTTTTATCATATATGTAAGAAATAATATGTTAAATGTTTATTGAGATAAAGAAGGAAAATTATACAACTCTTATAGTGCTAAATACAACTCTCAACTCACGTTACACAAAACTCACAGAATTCGTAATAAACTTGCATTTAACATATTATTTCCTACATATATGTTTCTATTAACAATAATGTAACGATGTCGACACTATTATTAAGACTTATAGAGTGCAGTTTTAAAAAGTAAAGGAATTACCTGAGGGAGATTTTATTCATATATATCTTTTAACAACGGAGTTTTAGCGTTGTCATTTTCAAGAATAAAATGATTAACAAAATCTAAGAATTTAATTGTTTTGGGTAGAGAGCCTCTGAAAAAGAGAGCGGCAAACTGATCACGTGACCAGGTGCTTAACGATCACATCGAATTAGACGCGGTCACGTGATCAGTTTGCCGCTCTTTCCCGCAAAGGCTCTCCAGTTTTGGACTATATCAGCTAAAAATTAGCAAAACCATTTATTAAACCAACGTTTCAATTCGGACAACGAGGTATGAAATACAAAATCTAGAATTTTGTATGGAATTGTTTGGTATAGTAGACTCAATAACACGCGGGGTTAGAAGAAAGGAAACTTCTCTGAAAAGGCCAGAAAAGGCGTCTTACCGCGATCTCCCAGCGCGCAGTAAAGTGGTAGGGGGAAAAATACGTGTAGAAGGAAGTATTACTGGGCCAAGGAACCATTCACAGATGATTGCTGCTATAGTTTTTTTCTTGTATCCATCGATTAGAACATTGTATTTTAAATTATCCAATTGATGGACGTGAGGGAGGCACCATTCTGGTGCCACCCATTATTGACAAGTTATTTATTTAGAGTTGAATTCGTTCAAAAGTAACGAAGCGTCGAGTGTTTACCATAGATAACGATAAAATGTCAGTAAGGGTCCGAAATTTTTGCAAATTTTCAAGAGTTACCATATGCGTGTCGAGAGATAACGTGTCTGTGGTATGACGCGAGTGTCAAAATGAAGGGGAACGTGTGACAAAATGATTAATCGTTCAGGATTTAGGAGGGATAGCCGTGCGGAAATGATTTCTGCACAACTTCCGCACAGTTGATAAGGAGGGAAAGAGTTACTTGTGGGAGAAAACTGCCCGTGCACAATCAGCAACTCTCTGGCCGGTAGAGAGCCACGATAAGGACCGTTTTCGACGCACGTGTAATAAAAAGATTATTTATTATTACTTTTATTTTTTTTAAAGTTTATTTTTTTAAAGATAATTAGATAAACAGTGTGCCTGATTTGGCACACTGTCCTCTCATTTTATTTAATTAATTAATCAATTAAAACATTGAACGAGCCATCCCGTCCGGCCCCCTTCCTCACCCTTTCCCCTGCTATCAGGATAAGGAGTACATAAGGGCCACCAGAATCTAAGAGAGTTCACAATCAATATCGGAGTTCCTAGCCTGATGATGCAAACTGCAACGTTTACGAAATGTTGGTGCAACGCTGTACCAGGACGCGGTATGTATCCGGAAGTCCTTTCGGTAAACCTTTACAAAAGGGGACCTAGCTTCGGTGATCTTGACCTTGACATATGTTAGCAAGGCCACCCTCTTGAGTAATGTTCAAGAGATTTTAGCAGCTGCTCATGATTCGTTAAAAAGTTATTAACAAAAAAAGTTTCATAAATATAATACACGATATCGCTGCTTTACTTATGATTTGTTCGCGTCGCCATGCCCCGACATGTTCCTACTCACTCCAATAGGTTGATGTCATCGGACTAAACGTATTGGAGTGCGTTGGAGTGAATAGGAGTATGACAGGGCATGTGACGCGAACAGACCTTTAAACGCATTTTTGCGTGCTTTAAAATAAAAAAAATCTGTTAATTTATGCGTGCTTTATAAAAATTAATGCGGAGATGTAGGGGAAAGGCGAAGACGCCCTTGCATCCCGCCCACGCGTCACATGGGTTTGTGACTGCATAAAAGATTAGAATAATAATAAATTAATAGAATTTCTTATTTTAAAGTACGCATAAATGCGTGCTTTATTTTAATAATGAATTTATTATTTATCGAGATTAGGTCCCCTTTCTTTAAGATTTACTCATATTTTTTATAGGATTTAGATTAGAATAATAATTAGGTTTGGATTAGGATTATAATATTTTAACAAATTTTCTTATTTTAAAGCACGCAAAAATACGTGCTTTATAAAAATTAATGCGGGGATGTAGGGGGAAGATGAAGCTCTCCCCTTGTACTCCGCCCACGCGTTCTGTGCACCACATAGGTTTACGACTTTACCGCCCTTTCTATTGGAAGTAATGTCAATGGCTGCGAAAGCTTTAAATCTAAAATATTTTAGTCTCTTATATAGAAATAATATAGTAAAATTTTATATTTTCAATTAAAAAATATTCTTCATACTTCATTCTTTCTAATAAAATAGCTTCAAAATATATATATTTTGTCTTCGCGATTAAATTACATAAAACTGTCCTTCCTATAAGACTGTTATTTTGAAAGGTTATTTAACGAAAATTGTTAACCATAAAAAAATCTGAAAAAATTCAGAAATATCTGTATAAGATGTACAGCAATAGATAGGAGAAAGAGCGACCACAAAATAGCCCCAAAGTAGCCCATTTTTTCACCCTTGAATTTGGACTTATGTTTGGTACTTGTAAGCGCGCGAGCCGCGATTGAGATTCAATCGCTCTCGCTCGACGATTCACCGGATCGGCCCAGCGCTGTACCCGGAGTGCGCGTGACGCTAACAAATGATTAGCTAGAGGATCGGACAGGAAAGTGAACCGTGAGGCAAATGATTGAGTTGCAGGACATCGCAGGTTTTTATTGCTGTCACAAACACCACGACACAACAATATTCTGATGATCGGCAGTTATTTAAGAGCGCGGCAGCGATGAGATGTGACAGTGTTTTTTCGTCGGGTGATAGTTCATCGGGATTTGGAACCGCGGCACGCTGAGCGTTCTTGGGCTTTAAAGGATCACACCGTTCTTGGTTGAGCAATGAAGGGCGGTTTCCGAATGTTCAGAGCTGCAGCACGCAATTCGCCACAATTTTATTTCTTTCAGCAATCGTTCACACAGGCTGTAAACAGCGATAGAGCACTGCGGGATTTGCGCACCATATAAATGATCGCGGGGATAGCGAGAATACACGTGATCAGTATTAACTATTGATCCACGCGGAAACGGCGATCTAGCTTGTACGGACTTTCACCTTTTCGGAAGTACACCCCTCGCCTTTATCCACAGTATATTGATAGACGTGATCCTCGTAATATGGCAACGCGAGCAAAGAAGGATTAACGACAAAATTCGAACGGATAAAACTATGAGGATGATGCCGCCACGCGGAGATTCTGCCGATCCCACACAAGAAACGCAAGATCCTGGAATATCATGGCACTGTTGACGACCTACTGAAGCTACCGATCTCGCAGACGAATCCCTGGTCCTTCGATCTCAACTCAGGCGAAGGATGTATAAACTCCACCAAGGTCATCGCATTACCGCAGCCTCTATAACGCAAAATGTCAACACACTGGTTTCAGGTAGTAAAAACTATAACATTTCAATTATATCGGAATTCGAGAAACGATACTAAGTATTAGCCACGTATTAGCTAATTTAAATCTCGCGACCGTTCCTTTCGTTGCCGATATAGTATCAACCCCCCCCCCCCTTGCGGATGGTAAACACGAGACAATTAAAAGAGGGATTAGCTAAGCTTTCGGGAAGTCACAAGAAGCTAAATTAAAAAAGTTACTTCGAAGGAAATAGCCGATGAAAAATCGTCTCACTTCCTGCAATGTCTCCGTAATTCGATCGGAATGCTATGTCTAGATTCTATCACACGTAGTCTCTTTGTGGAATAATTACCCGAAAACATCCGAACTATTTTAGCAATTAGTTTCATCGAAGATTTCAATATGTTAGCATTACAAACAGATCAGGTCATAGAAGTCATTAAACCACAAGTTACTGCGATTCAACTAAGCGTCGTTCTCCATGACGCTATAACAATAACAAAATCAAGGTCAACTCTCTTGAGGAAAAATAGAGCAACTAAAAAACAAATCGAGCAATTAAGTGTAGCTCGAGATACACGACGTTCAAGCGCTCAAGATAGCTATCGACGGCCTCTACTGACCGGAAAGTCGCTGATTGTGCACGGGCAGTTTTTTCTCTCATAAGTAACTTTCCTCCACCGATCAATCGTGTGGAAAAGTCGTGCGGGAATCATTTCCGCAAGGCTATTCCCCCCAAATCCCGCACAATTAATCATTTTGGCTATTTTCCAGCTAGGTACATAGACAACACAGTGTAATACTGTGTTCAACATAAAGTGTTCCAACTATGACACAGTGTTACACTGCTCAATACGGTAAAAAACTGAGTATGAGCGTGTAAAATATGTCAGTGTTACCAACTTTTCAAGAAGTTTTATATTTAACATCTGGTAACAATGGTAATTTTTAATATTAATTCTAATAACATAACCTAAAATTAGAGAAAGGAATAAGAGTGTCCAAATACATGGTGTAAGAACACACAAAGACTCAACACAAAAAAAGGAATAACAAATCCGAAGTTTTACATTAGATTACCCATAAATAGGATCCAGGAAACTGAGCCAGCCTTACCGATCATAAATATGTTTCATTATTAAATTTGACGAAGTACGTAGTTTAAATAAATTGTCTGATAAAAAATCTTTTTAGTGTAATCCAATGAGACATAAATGTTAATTGTCATATTAATTAGGTCTTGTACCGTTAAAAAATTAAAAATTTGAAGTATATGTTTTTAAATTAAAACAAGAAAGATTGTGGTTAGTTTAATTTGATTGAATTGGTAAGAGACTTTCTAATTTTGCTATTATATATAAATATATGTAGATATAGCCTGTAGATGGCTGACAGTAAAAATATGGAATGCAAACACTCTGGTGATGTTTTCTGAAACTAAGTTTAGAGTTCTAATTGTTCCAACAAGAACGTTACACAGTGGAACACAATGTAGCGTTAGCGTGTAATAGCTGAAAAACAGCCTTTGTCACACCTTTTCTTTCATTCTGATACTCGCGTCGTACTACACGTCATCTCTCGACAAGCATATGGTAACTCTTGAAAACTTTTGCAAAAATTACCGAACGTTACGGACATTTTATTGCTATCTATGATAATTTTTGACATTTTTGAACGCACCTAACTCTACCTAAATAACCTTCGTGTACATACATCATGTTATCACGCGTCATCGTATCAAGATCGTGTTAAAATCGAGCAATGCAAGTAATGAACTTAAAATTACATAGAAATAAAGTTTTTTTTAATTACGGAGGACTTTCTCCCACAGGCCTCCCGTCCTCCACCCTACTCTCCGCCTTTCGCCCTAAATCACTTCTCACCTTCGTCTTTTTCAAAATTTCTATATTTTGTCTTTGCGATTAAATTACTTAAAATTGTCCTTTCTAGAAGGCTGTTATTTTAGAAGGTTATTTAACGAAAATTACGCACTTATAACACAATAGAATGTGTTACTTGTACGGATCGGCTATTTCCATTCGTGCGGGTAAGCGCGCCTTCGGCTCGTGCGTCCATTCCCCGCACTCGTTAGAAATAGCCGACTTTCCGCACTTGTATATTTCGCACATAAATATCTATTTTAAAATTTCTCTTCCGTTACCAAATATACGTATATTAATCATAAACTTATTTTTAAATTTGATTAAGCTATTATATTATGTGAAAATTGAAGAACCTCCTTAATTTTTTGTCTTCAAGATAAACATGCAATATATACCTCCAAACTGTAATCCTCAAATGGATGAAAATTAGAAAAGTAAAAATCATCCCGTATTTTAGATGAATTTTTTGTTGGACATTCTTGTTGTAGCAAACCAGTTACAGCTGCCTGATATATACCTTTGTATTCTATTGTACTATTATCGCCAAACGCTTTTTCCATTAAATCATATAATTCTGTCAAAATAAACTACAAAAAAAGAATGATATCGTAAAAAGTATATTACCGCTCAAATTTTAGCACGTTTAAGACTTTCTTACGAAAAATTAAGTATCTAGATGAAAAAAATTATAAGAAATTTTCAAAAATGTATTTTAAAGAAGAAGGACAGAATTCTGAATCTATCTTTTCGACTTTTATTTCTCTACGATATTTTGTTTCTAAATTACATAAAATAGAAAACTGTTATTTTTATAATGTTTTTTACTTTAAAGCACTGTAATTTGATGAAATATTATCGAACAAAAATTAGAAGAAGTTATATTAGAATGGGCTTTCAAAGCTACGGAAATGCCTTTCAAAAAAATTTTTTTTAAATTAAATTAGTGAGATGATTTCTTGCAATTATATAAAACTATTTAAGATGTACTTCCGAAAAGTATATGCCTTTGATCTTTTTGAAATTGTGTATATTTTGACACGTTGATTATGAAAATAATTGTGAAAATGGGCGCAAATTGGATTTTTATGATGCAAATATCGATAATCTCGATTTCTAATGGAGTGTAACACGTTTCAATTTAGCCCATGTTCCCCCTGCTTCGGGGCAAAGCTAGGTCTACACTTGTACGATTCCACATAAATTTGCGACTTTCTAAGCAGAACTATATTCACCCCATATCTTCCCCTGCCTCAGGGCGAAGCTGGGTCTACGCTTGTATGGTTCCACATGGATTTGCGACTTTTTATGCGAAGCGATTTTTACCTTCTCTTGCTTTCGGGTGGTACCTACTGCCTGTTACACTTTCTTAACTGTATTACTAATTTTCTTGAAAACTATAGTTCGTACGACAAAAATTCATAGAAGATGAAATATGTATTTTAATAAAATTTACTATTTTTATTTAAAATATTTAAAAAAATTTTTAATGTTTGCTGAGATAAATATTGAAAACTATATTTTTTCATGGATTTTTCAATTTTCATTAATTGATGATTAAATTTGTGTCAATTTTTACTATCATTTTTGTAATCAGCGCATCAAAATACGTAAGTACACAGTTCCAAAAAAATCAGAGATATATAATTTTCGGAAGTTTATTCGTGATTTCAACTACCTGAGAGTTTTTAAGCATTTTCTCCTCATAATAAACGTTAAATATTAAAAATAAACTTTTATTATAATCAACGGTTGAGATATTTAATTTATATTTCAATAAATTTTCCTGATTATTTTTCAGAATCTTTGAGCTCAGTAAAGTGATTTAACTCTTTAATTGCTGAAATAGAGTTTTTTTTAGCGGATTTTCTTGAAACTTTGCATACCTATGTTTTTGAGTCGCTGATTCCGAATCTGAATTCAGATTTTGCAAATTCAATATGGTGGATCTAATATGGCCGCCATCAGCTAGTAAATTACTGAAAATCTAGATATTTTTGCAGTAAATCCATTTTTAAGGTTTTGTTACAGGTTTAAAATTGAATGATAAAGATAACATCAAAATTTAAAATGGCAGATACAATATGGCTGCCTACATATAGTATAATATTTTCAACAATCTTCAATATTCATGAATTTTTATTTCAAAACCGATATATCGATAAGCAAAATACCACAAAAAACCATTTATGTTGTAAATTTTGTGTAAAATACGGCTAATTTTTCTAAACTTAAAATTTTCAGTTTTTAATATTTCCATCCCTACGTTGGATCCGCTATTTTTACTTTTTCAGTTTTCTTACTTCAGATTAGTAATCAGCGACCTCAAAAATACTCGAAATTTTTACTCAAAAATAGTCAAATTCTATATAAAATTTTTGAAAAAATATTTTTCTGAAAAAGAAGCGATTTTTCAAATTTAAGTTGTTATATACAATCTTCAAGGGACAATTGAGTGCAAACAATTTTGGAAACATAAACTTTGTAAGTATTTCTGTATTGGAAGAGTCAAACATCATCATTAGTATCCCGAAACAATATTTATAACATAAAAATGAAAGAAAAACAAATAGAAGATATACTTCCTACTGGCAATGAAAGGGACACAGATATAAATAACTTGACTTAACCTAATCTAACCTAACCCACGACTCAGTTTACGTTGACGGAAAACAACAGTTCGATTAGAGCGTTAATTTTAAAATTAGTAGTTAACAAAAAAAAACAGAATGTTGATTATAATGTGCTTAATTCGTATAAATTAAAACATTTAAATTAGTTTTTATACTAAACTTTTCGTGAAGTACAAGAAAATTTCAAACGTGCTAAAACTTTTGGTATATTTTATTTATTGTTTTGATTTTACTTGCCTGATTATAAATACGCGCACTAAATTGTTGTCCTAAACAACATTGTGCTATATACGGCAGCGCTGTACAAATAAAAATTCTTTGTTCATCATGCGAAAGAAGTTTTGCGACATGATAGACAATGCTTGCTACGGAAATTGTACATGTCGGTCGTTGTTTTATACTCTGGAAAAAAATTTGTATATTTTACACACACACACACACACATACACACACAATATCAGTCAATGAATTGGATTTTATATCGAGAATGGAAAAAAAATTTTTATTACTCTACTTTTCACACGTATGTAACCTAAATTTTCGTGTAAAAACTTCAAATAAAATTATGATAGAAGAAGAATCCCAAAGTATTTTGCTTTTTCGAATTTGAGTCTCATTTAAAGTTATACCTATGTGAAAAAAATTGAAAAAAAATTGTTTGCTTAAACAACGGTTTAGAATCATAGAAATAAAGTAAAAAATTGGCATAATATTTTCAAAATTTTATAGAGAAAACTAGTTTTAAAAACTTTAAACACATTTTTTAAAATACATTTTCAAATTGATTTACAGCATAACTCAAACAATTTTCATCCAATTAGTTTAAAATTTTAACGGTATCTTTAAAACTAAATTTTCTACAGAAGTACATAATTTTCACGATTAGTTTAAAGCTTTCAACGTTATGAAGTCATTTTCATTGTTTTTTTTTGTGAAAAAATAAAACATTTTTTCAAATGTTCATTATTTCTTTAAAATTCAATAATTTTTAATGTTCGTATGTACTCTAATAAATTTAACCCTTCATATACATACTGGGTAGTTACTACCCACAATTTTCTGATCCCTAAAAATTCGCGTTCTTTTAAGTACCGTAATAAATGGAAAAAAAACTCAAAAACTACAAAAAAATATTGTTTTAATCGCAAAATGTAATAATTTTTTAAATACCAAAAGTATATAAATACTTTCTATAAATATTAAAGTTAATCCATGAATTTTTTCCGAGTTTTAGAATAAATATTTTAAAAGATACAGCTGTTTGAAAATTACCATGGGTAGCAACCACTCAATGTGTATACAAAGGTTGAAAAACTAAGTGTGTATACGAAAGGTTAATGTAGATAATAGAAAAATTTTTTATTTTTTCTTAGGTAGAAATTTACGTTAACTTTTTCTAGGTAGAAATTTACATTAATTTTTCCTAGATTAAATTTATTAGAGTACTTCTGCTGCAAGCCGCGGACATCTTAAAAAATAGGTATAGTCCACTTCAAGCATTCCTGCGCCGCCATTTTAAATTAAAAATTAAAAGAAGTTTTATCTATACTTAAGATTATAACTAGAAACCGGCTTTGTGAACTTGGCACCCGACTTGAAGGGATTTTTTTTCTTAATTCTTTTTTGAAAGATTTTCGTATGTAGTTGAATGTAGTAACATTTATTCTGTTTGTAGTAGCGTAGAAAAAAAATATCGAAATTTAAAAAAACGTCATCCCCCGATTTTGAAATAAATCAATTTTAATGACTGTTTCTTATAAGAAATCGTTTGTAGTGGATTGTAGTACAATTATTTCCGTTTGTAGTTGAACCGTTTGCGCGGTATAATTATTTAAACAATTTATAAATAATTTATAAAATTTTTTAATTTTTGAAATAGCTCAAATCCGCTTCCGGGAATCGATTCGGAATCGTTTGTAGACGTTTGTAGTGATTTTGCTTTTGTTTGTAGTTGAACCGTTCGCCCGGTATAATTATTTAAACAAATGCCTTATAAGTAATAATTGCTCATTTTTAAGATATCTTAAATCTGCTTGCGGGGATCGATTCAGAATCATTTGTAGACGTTTGTAGTGATTTTGCTTTCGTTTGTAGTTGAACCGTTCGCCCGGTATAATTATTTAAACAAATGGGTTACAAGTGATAATTGTTAATTTTTAAGATATCTTAAATCCGCTTACGGGGATCGATTCAGAATCGTTTGTAGACGTTTGTAGTGATTTTGCTTTCGTTTGTAGTTGAACCGTTCAAAAGTTATTAACATTTAAACAAATTTAAAATATAGAAATTCAATAATTTTTTAGATACCGCAAATCGGTAATTTAAATTTAATTAATGAATTATTTTTTACATAATCTTATATATGAAATCGGTCTTTCAACATCGATCATAGTTCCGCCAATAGCCCGAAAGCCGAGAAAGCAAGACAGCGGTAGCAGCGGTCTTACTCTCGGCTGAACGAGAATGAGAAGGATAGGACATACCATTGCGCCAGCGCCACACCGTTATACGGATAGACGAAGCGTCTCTGCGTGCGAAAGTGTAGAGAGAGAATCCGGAGCGTGCGCTCAAATTTCCATCACTGATGGTCCCCCCGCTCACGTGTATATTGAGCATACGCAGAAGCGCTATACGCATCGCACTGAATCATTTGCTCTGAGCGTTGATATTCACTCTGCTAACATATACTTGTATATATATAAGTTATATATAATCTATGTTTTTAATTATTGTTATATTTTTATTATATATAAATATATATAACATATAATATATATAACATTAATATATAATAATAAATTTAATCAATAATAAGAAGCTACAGAAGTTTAAGACTTACAGAATAAGTTTATATAAAAGGTAGCGTTGCGGTGATATCTTTAATATCCTTTTATCTTTTTTGGCCTGTTTATTTTATCTGAATCAGCTTCAGGAATAATATAAAAATGCCTCGACCGCCGGCAAATTCGCCGAATGAAATTTATGATGCTCTGAAAGGGTTTTGTTTTATTGATAATAAAGGCAAACTTTTAGCATGGGACAACGATGTTTGGAAAAAGGCAGTTGATGCTATGAGAGGTAAAATGTCAAAGGACTACATCTATCTTTATTTATCTAAAAATAGGAATAATGTGTTTAATCGAATACATGGAATCGAAACATTGGAATGTACCAAAGATGAAAGTATCGATACAACCGCGGATAGTTCACACGCTTCAAATTGGTCAATGGGTGAAACAAATTGCGTATTACCAACTCTACGTAAATCAATAACTTTATCAAAAAATGAATGGGACATCCTCAAGTCAAATATCGTGAAGTATAAAGATCGCGAATATAAAGTACTTGTAATTGGTTGGTCTGATGCGGTATATGACATCTTGTGGAGTCATCTTAAATTGCCCTGTCCCTTCTCTTTAAAAAATGCTAAAATTAATCGAAATTCAGGCGAAATATTCTTGTCAATTAAAGGTAGTTGCTCAGAATGCGAATCGAAAATTCACATATATAGTCAAACCGAACCGACTGGAGATAACTTTATCTTAAATATTTTCACTTTCGATTCTCGTGGGATAGTTCATAAAAAAAGCGGCAAGTTTGTGGTAACAGACGGATTCGTATTGGGAAAAAGTTGCAGGGTACATCTACTTATGCTTGGCGACGGAATGAAGCTAATAAATTAATAGATTTCGGAGATGTTGTACCGGCCAACCTACCGTCGGAAGATGTTGCACGTAAAGCAAAACAAAAAGTTCAAGATAAAGAGTTAGGAGTGTTCAAAGTTAAAGCAGCTCTTGCTTCAATATGGGACATAAAATATGGTCAAAAATTCAATGGGTGTATTTATAAGATCGGGCTTGATCATTTTTATGTGATGTATTGGAGTCCTACAGCTTTTTCTACATAAAAAGTTTCATAAAGCAAAACAAGAAGTTCAAGATAAAGAGTTAGGAGTGTTCAAAGTTAAAGCAGCTCTTGCTTCAATATGGAACATAAAATATGGTCAAGAGTTCAATGGGTGTATTTATGAAATCGGGCTTGATCATTTTTATGTGATGTATTGGAGTCCCACACAGCTTTTTCTATATAAAAAGTTTCAGAAGGAAGACAATATCGGTAGCATTAGCATTGATGCAACAGGTGGAATGGTAAAACAGATTTTAAAGCCACACGATTCGAAACGAATCGTTTATCTCTCAGGCTGTTTGTAGCTATCGCAAGAAAATTTTGCCTTTATTTCAGTTAATTTTAGAAAAGCACGATACCAACACATTATCATATTGGATGCGAGAGTGGTTGCGTTCCGGGGGATCGGTTCCAAAACAAGTAGTTATTGATTACTCACTGGCACTTCTGAATGCGACTTCCTTAGCGTTCAACAATACCGATCTTAAGGCATACATCGAGAACTGTATTGTCTTCGATAACAGCTCATCATCCATACGTATCCAACGTCCTCGATGTCTTATGTGCATTGATATCGCACATCTTATCAAATTAGTTGCGCGTTGGAGCTGCTTCAAACATGAATCTCCTGAGAAAAAGGACTTTTATTTACGTTACGTTGGGCTTTTGACTACATGCACAAAGATTGATGGGTTCATTGAATTATGTACGGACGTTCTGTCAGTAGCATTTTCAACTTATGAAGATATTGACGATAAAAAAAGTCATTGTTTTGCTGCCCATAATAGAATTATAAATCCTATAAAATTTTATCATCTTCCTAACGATACGCCAAAAGATCCCGAAAACAGTGATCCCAAATTGCTGGAATGTTGCGAGGATTTTGACGAGACACTTTTATCGAGCAATGCACTTGATGCAATTATGCAAAAAATCAAATCAGATAGCACCGATAATTTGAAACAAGGCCAATTAAATCCATATTATTGTCCTGATTTCGGTTCTCGTCTCTTCAAATTATCAAAACAGTTTGTTTTATGGACAGCTGTAATGACATCCAGTTATGAACAAAACTCTACTCTCGTAGAACTAGAAAATAAACATGTTGCTAGTTCAACCCGAAATGAAGAGTATTTTCGGGAACTCAAAAATCTAGTTTTTAAAAAGGGGAAGGCTATTCGGGTAGACAAATACCTTATTATTCATCTAAGATCCCTAATAGGAACCACTAAATTGTTGAATGCGCCGGAAAAAAAATTCAGGAAGATGATCTCCTACTTAATAAACCACGTGAAGAAGTAGTCATTGACGACATGAAAAAATCTGAACATTTTGTTGACAAATCGATCGAGTCAATAATAAATGATACAGATGAATCTTACGTTCATAATTCAAAGGATTTGGTAACAGATCTGGTAAAAACAGATTTATCTCAATCGGAAGATATTACCGTTGACAGTATTCCATCCGAAACTTCCTTTCTTAACGAGGCCGAGAATTGGAAAGGTCTTAATAAAAAGACAAATTCGATTAAGTCAAATAGAGCAAACAAACGAGGTAAATATCTTACTGCATGTCCCGATATCGAGATTATTTATAAACGGCCGAAATTTACTCCAATGCTACCTATACTTGTGAACGGAAATTCTTTGAAACCAATAAACATAGGTAAACATATCATTAGTCTACGAAACACTTGTGCATTTGATACTACCATTCAAAGTATTACAGTTGCATATCACGATTTTGAGACATATTCCGAATATCTCACAAAAAATAACATCTCTATATCTAAATTTATTCACACAATGTCAATGATGGGTGTGTCGGCGAAATTATACAATGAGCGAGGATATATTTTAAGTACCACAAAGGAAATAAAAGATGGAATATTAGACTGTATGATTAATATTTCGTACCTACAAGAAAAATTTATTCTTCGTGATGTGCCATCTCTTGAAGAAATCGCCCGATGCACTGATTGTTTGTTTGAAAAATCAATAATTATGCCGGTTTTACATATTAATCCAGTCCCCATATGGGGACATCGAAGATGTTGGAAATGCTTTGCTTTCAAGTCTAATGGGTTATCCAAATTGCAGGAGACAATTTACCATTGAAGAGATACCAGATAAGCTGGTTTACGACAAATACACATATAAGTTAGTTTCCGCAATTATTTACAGTGACAGTCATTATTTCGCATTTATTAAACGAATTACTGGTAAGTGGGAAATCCACAATGATCTCAAAGAACGAGTCATGAAGGTTACTACGCGAATGCTTTTGCAAAAACATAGTATACATATGTTATTTTTGAATTTCCAAACCAATCAAGATCGACATGTCTCGGTCAAAATCTTCTCTTATCGATGATCTTGCATAAAATGCAAGCACGTTCATATAAACACACACACGCACGCACGCACACACACACACAATAAATTAAATACTAAAATACCAAATAAGAAGAAAAACACAACAAAAAAGAATTTTAAAAAATAAATAAATAAAAAAATAAAAAAATACAATAAAAATAAAAAAAGGTAAAAAATAAAAAAAAGTGAAACCGGTTTTCCGTCACGTCCTCGTCGTCGGTTTTGGTTAATACTAAGAACGGAAATTTATTATAATAATAATACTTCTTGAAACTTTCAAAAATTACAGCAATGTGTTTAAAACAAAAGAAAGCAAAATCACTACCAACTACAAACGATTCTAAACAAGATCCCGCAAGCGGATTTGCGATATCTAAAAAATTGTTGAATTTCTATATTTTTAATTTGTTTAAATGTTAATAACTTTTGAACGGTTCAACTACAAACGAAAGTAAAATCACTACAAACAACTACAAACGAATCTGAATCGAGTCCCGCAAGCGGATTTAAGATATCTTTCAAAATAAAAAATTCGATTTTGCAAGTTGTTTAAATAATTATACCGGGCGAACGGTTCAACTACAAACAAAAGCAAAATCACTACAAACAACTACAAACAATTCTGACTCGATTCTCACAAGCAGATTTGAGATATCTTAAAAATTAACAATTATCACTTGTAACCCATTTGTTTAAATAATTATATCGGGCGAACGGTTCAACTACAAACGAAAGCAAAATCACTACAAACGTTTACAAATGATTCTGAATCGATCCCCGCAAGCAGATTTAAGATATCTTAAAAATTAGCAATTATTACTTATAAGGCATTTGTTTATTTAATTATACCGGGCGAACGGTTCAACTACAAACGGAAGCAAAATCACTACAAACGTCTACAAACGATTCTGAATCGATCCCCGCAAGCGGATTTAAGATATCTTAAAAATTAATAATTATCACTTCTAACCCATTTGTTTAAATAATTATATCGGGCGAACGGTTCAACTACAAACAAAAGCAAAATCACTACAAACGTCTACAAACAATTCTAAATCGATCTCCGTAAGCGGATTTAAAATATCTTAAAAATTAACAATTATCACTTGTAACCCATTTGTTTAAATAATTATATTGGGCGAACGGTTCAACTACAAACGAAAGCAAAATCACTACAAACGTCTACAAACGATTCTGAATCGATCCCCGGAAGCGAATTTGAGCTATCTCGAAAATTAAAAAATTTTCTATTTATAAATTGTTTAAATAATTATACCGCGCAAACGGTTCAACTACAAACGGAAATAATTGTACTACAATCCACCACAAACGATTTTCTATAAGAAACAGTCATTAAAATTGATTTATTTCAAAATCAGGGATGACGTTTTTTTAAATTTCGATATTTTTTTTCTACGCTACTACAAACAAAATAAATGTTATTACATTCAACTACATACGAAAATCTTTCGAAAAAAATTAAGAAAAAAAAATCCCTTCAAGTCGGGTGCTAAGTTCACAAAGCCAGTAAAACCCTTTTTTTGGATTTTATATAACTTGAATACTTTGGCAAAAAAATTTATAAAAATATCCAACTTTTTCAAGCGATTACATAGATATAATCCCTTAATTAAAATTTGAAGTTTGCCAATTTTTGGTTATTTCTGGCCCTTCGACGAAAAATACAGCGCCACAGAAATACAATATAGAATGTTGAAATAAAGTCAAATTCTCAGTAAAATTTTCCAAGGAAAACGATGGAATGACTCTCCTCAATAAAACAGTTATGTGACATCCACGTGGAATCTACGTGATTAACATGGATTGTGGATGCAAGTTTTTCCACAAGTTATTCACGTGGATGTAATGTTCATTTTTTTATCACTACATCGAATTCTTTTATGCTCGAATCTATTAGATTTTCTGTGGATATATCTGTTAAGAAATATTTATCGAAAACTTACATGGATATTTTGAGGAATGCCGCGCGCTCGTTTGCCAGTTAGTGCACGTCGACAGGCGGCGTAACTCTCTCGAGAGTAAGGTGCAGTCGACGCGCTACATAAAGACCACTCGCAGCACGATTAAGACAAACAATAATTAGCTTCCTGTCCGATGTGGAAGAGGAATGCCACATGATACTTTCATGATTTACTCATTTTAATTGGGTGGACGATTCGCTACAAGAACAGTGACCTCTCTAGTCAAATAAAGAGATCAGTTATCGAGCGAAAAATTTATTCTTATAAGAAATGAGTCGTCATTCCATTTCGAATGGCCGTATTTTCACTATCGTTTAGAATGAAATACTATTCTTTTGGAGTGACGTTTAACTCCAAAAAATTTTGAGAGTACGTGTATATAACGTTTCTAAAATTTGTAAAATTTTTACGTCGTTTTTACGCCGAATCTATTATCGCATCCATATAGATTCTAGTACCGTTTTTGAGCGGATGTCCACTCGAATTTCACGATCCTGATCCAGCATTAACGTGGATATCACATACTGTTTTATTTGGGTTTAATCATCTCCTTATATATCCCCCTTTGAGGAAAATTACGAAAAATTACCAAGAATTGTAAAAATGAGGGGAAAAGGAGGCTCAGAACGATTCGAGAATAATTGTCGGAAAATTTTACTAACAATAAGATATATAATCAATAAAAAGTAACGCACACAATACAAGTTATTTTAGGAGTACTTTAATACTTAAAACAGCCAATTTTACGACAATGACGAATATGGCATTCATTTTTGCGGGTTAATTTCATTGGATATATTTAGTTATGTAGTAAAATAATTTTATTCCTCTGCTTTACGTAAAACTCGGCATTGTAAAGAACTTCATTAAAGTATTTAATCCTAAGAAGAAAGTTTTTAAATATTTAATCAAAATTTTCAAAAGATTTAGTTTAACAAAAATCAAGGGAATTTACTAGTACTAGTCATACTAGTGATATTGTTTCTTACTTCTGAGAAATGCTGAATGCTCCTGATATTCAACAATTGAAGAAAAACAAAGCATTTGAAGAGAAACTCAGTACAAGTTACGAGTTAATTGCGTGGGAAGCAATCAAAGATGTCATAGTAAATGTGCTAAGAAAACGAGCGGACATGAAGGCTGCCTTGTGCTTTTAGATAAGAGTGTTAGTAACACGTCTGTGTAAAAAAACTCCATTTTTTAATATAAATCTTTTTCAATTTGTTTTTTAATAAAACAAATTTAAGGTGCAAATTCATGCAGCGAGAAATCGCTGGCGACTTGGGAAAAGTGGAGGAAAAGTGATGCCAGCGACAAGTATCCGTCGCTTTTCTTCCGGTACACATTCATATGACGACAAATCGCTAGCGACTTTAATGTCAGTAAAAGGCTAATAATTGCGGAGAAATAATTATTGTTTGTAATAAAAATTGAAGAGTAGTAAATAAAAATGAAGGTGACAATACGTACAAACGGAGTGTATACCACTCAGTGTGCAAATAATTTGAAAATAGCTATAACAACCCAGATAGCACAAAATATTTAGAAAATATTTATAAAAAGGAAAAATATTTATAATAAATATTTTGTACATATTTTTATGTCCGAGTTTGTAAAGTATAAAAAAAATTATGATAAACATTTATGAAAATATTTAAAACAAATATTTATACAATTAATTATTATCAAAGAATATTTCAAGTTCATATACCATAAATATTTTTCAGTACATTTTAAAAATATATTCTATATAATGTTGATAATAATTTTTGTATCATTTCTAAATGGTTTATGAAACATAATTATATAATCTTTAAAAAATATTTTTTGAAAATAAATTTGTAAAATATATTTATAAATATTTATGATAATATTTTGTGCTATTGGGAAGAGCCGTCAAGAAGCGATTGCAACTGCTGTAATGTTGGAGTTGCAAAGAACGCAAAAGAAGCGAGATTACAAAAGAAGCAGTGTTCACGATTATTCATATTGCTCCTTCTTCTCCTTTCCCCCGTGGATATCCGAATATTGCTCCTTGAAAGGCGCGATGTAACGACTTGTCGATGCTGTTCAGACAGGACGAACTTCTGACGATTTGTCGCTACTACACAATATCTACGTAGAGGGGGAAAGTCGCCAGCGATTTCTCGCTGCATGAATTTGCACCTTTATTGTGGTGGCACGCCATAGTACGGCGCGCGCACAGCTGCGCCGGGTCAGTGGCCCCGGTGACCGCGAGGAGTGCGCGCGGCCGCCACTAGGCAAGAGCACGGCGCCCCTTCTCAGAAGTCAAGTGACAGCGCTTGGCCTACATAAGGAGACCACCCACGGCGAGAGTTCAGCCTCCTACGCTTCATATAGTGAGCTATTCCCGGGCCTATACAAGCAATAATCCCTTTTTTTGTCGAAGCACCACAGGGCCTTGGCATCTGAGATTCGATCCAAGCGAGCTCGTGGTCTTCCAAAGTCTCCTCCGGGAAACTCTTATCATCGACGTCCCGCCTCGTTGCAGACGGCCGGTCCACCGTGGTCCTCGGACCCATCCAGTGTATCCGGGCCTCAAGAAGAAGATTCCGGAGCCTGAGAAGCCCAACGCGAAAGAAGTCTCCGTTCAGTGGCAACTCGTCCGAATCGCGATCTCACCGGAGAAGCCGAAGGATCCGCGGCTCCTAGGGATTCTCGTCGCTTCCCCTAGTCACCAGGGCAATACAGACCGTAGGACGCGGGGCCATCACTCGGTCAACGCAGATCACAACTTCTGGTCCTTCAGTAACAATCAACCGGCCTACACAGACTACTACTACCAGGCCACGGATTGTGTCAGACCAAACGACACGGGGTACACAGACGATGCCAGAGACGATCGTTGAATCTCCCGACATACCTAAGACGCCACGTTCGCTTCCTCGCACACCAGGGAAGCGTCTCCTTCGCTCCGTGCTCGAGAAGAAGAGAAAGGTCTTCAGGGACTTCTTCGGGAGTGACAGCGACTAACCAGTCCTAACCTCCTTCAGGCACCTACGGGTGCCGCCTAACCTTCCACATTGAGGCAAACAACCCTCGAGGCAGATAGGCTTGCGGCAGACGACGACAAATAGACCTTTCAGGACTACCTCAAGATCATAGTACACACTGACATATTTACAGCTGTACACCAAAGATCAAGTATACAAACACGTATTATTATTATTTGTGAGGGCTTTCTAATTACTTCACCACCAGTCCTAACCCCACACTTATTGTTGAAAAATCGGCTTTTGTAAATGTTCAAGTCGTCCATAAAACTAAAAACATTGCGTCTTGCATATGCATTACTTTTTATACTATACTTTAGTAAAATTTTCCGATAAACACAATAATATTACTCTCGAACCGCCTCCCTTCTTTTTAATTTTTACACTTTTTGATAAATTTTCGGTATTTTTTTTAAAAAAAGGGGCGGGAGAGATTGGAGAGGATCGGGAGTGATTTTATCGTATTTCTCGGAAAATTTTACTGCCTTTATTTTAACTTTTTATATCGCGTTTCTGTGGCGCTTTGGTTTCTTGCGACACTTGGCCGCTAGCGCGCGCTTGGAGTGAGGAAAACGGCACCGCAATCCGATCTCTGGTTATTACTGTCCACTTGTGCAAGTAAACGCATTCGTCAACAATAGCTGACATTCCGCATTTGTTACACAATGTACTGTTACAATATTCATTAAAATTACCTTTTCAAAAAGTAACCACAGCTTGTCGTGTAGATTAATATTTTTCGCAAAGATTCGTATCAGCAACCATTCCTGCATAATTTTCACACTAGACTGATTACTTTCCGAAAAAATAAAATCACACAATTGTTCCTGTAGTAGACAAATAAAGTCCTATAAAATAATTATTTATTAATTTTTTTTCAAAATTAAAAGTTTAAAATAAATTGTAAAAGAGTTTAACTAATAATGGTAATTTGACTCACCTTACTCAATGCTGGTTCCAGTATTAATAAGATTTGCATTACTCTATGTTTGAGTTTATGTAAGGGCGAGTCATTAAAGTATCTATTAGTTTTTTTCGTTTTCAATGCATTAATCAGTACCTGACCATGAGTATCAGCAAATGCTACTACACAATCTGATTCTGAGTAATTGATTATTTTATGTAACAACACAATCGCTTCTGCTCTAATTGCAGCATCATTATTATGATCCCTATTAAAATAAACAATATTAATATTTTATTAATTATAATTTACCCAAGTTATTCACAAACTGCTTTGAAATAAGAGTATATACTTGTCTTTTTATATAATATGAAAATTTCATAAATTATAAATTTATCATTAATACTAGAGATGGGAAAGTTACTTTTTAAAAATAACTAGTTAGCTTTACTCGTCTCAAAACTAGTTACCGTTATTTAAAAAGTAACGATTAGTTACTCTTTTTGTTACTTTTTAAATACTTTTAAAACGAGTTTAAATAAAAAATTTAATTGTGAAATATTTTATTTAAAATATTAATGAAACCAATAAATTAATTTTAAATTTACAAAACTAAACAATTAAAAAAACAAAATTTTAAAATGTTAAAAATGTGAATAAAATTTTTTAATTAGTTCAAGAAAGTTGTTAAAAAACGGTGATTTTGGCTCCCAAAGGTTTAAATATGAGATACCTAATATTATATTTTATGATAGATTTTAACTTCCTAAATAAAATAAAATTCGTAGAGGTTAGAAAACATCTTAAAAATTAAGAACATGGTGTATTTGTAGAAAGTTGGATGATGCGTGGAGGTAACATTAAAATAATTTGTTTAAAATAAATCGTTTGTAATTTAAAAATAAATTGTTTTAATTTTCCATTAACCTTTTAATCTTTGCCAAAACTCGGAATAACAAAGGTGTAATGAGAAATTTGTTATATTTTTGTTTTCTGCGTATTTTCTATTTCTTAATTTTTTGTATCTTTAAAATTTGAGATTTTTTAATATTTCGACTTTCTCTTACTCACATTCTGATTAATGGAAAAATAAATCAATTTATTATGTTGTACTCTACAAATTTTATATACATTGTTCAGGATCGTTCTCGGATGAAGGTATAGCAAATGTACTCAAAGAATTTGTACTAAAACGACGTGAGTGCCGCGTGCGTGCAAATCTTCTAAAATTATTTTAGTCTTTTTGTTATGACATAATAATAAGATTATTTAATGAGCAGTAATCGACATTTTTTACTCATTTTTAATCATAGCATTCTATTACATTATGTTTTTTGTAGATTTTAATCTTCTACGTACAATAAAATTATTTAAAAAATTTGTGGAGCTGTCATATATCATGTAGATTACTTCTAGATGATAACAATACAGAATTATCAATATTAAGTAATCTTTTAACAGATGCACTGCAAAGCTGTATTAAATTTAATAAATAATTTTTTTAATTTCACAGAGAGTCTTATAATAATTCCACATTACATAACTAACATCAAATCACTAATTGACAGCTGAAGATTGAATTACAAAAATTACGATATGTCATAAATATAAAACTGTAAAAAGTAATGATAACAGTAACTGTTAAATTCGTTATTGTTACTCAAAAAACATAACTACATTACTGTTAATAGAAAATGTTACTAGAAAATGTTAATAGAAAAAGAAAAATAACGTCGTTACCAGACAGTTACCAAACAAGTAACTGTAATATCGTTATAAGTAACGTATTCTTTCTTAAGCTTGAATAATACATACATTTCTGAATTTTTCCAAAATTTTTGGACTTGTGTGTGTAGCTTTTTTAAATAAGTTTTTAAAACAACATTATTTCTTATTAGAAAGAAAATTTTAAATAATTTTATTAAACAAAATTTATACAAAATTTGAAAAATTATATTTATATAAAAAAGTAAATTTAAAAAATATTTTGGAATTAAGAAAATAAAGTTTCATATTTTCGTGTAAAAGTATTATAAATAAAATATTGAATATACAATATTCTCTTTTAATGTTACCACTAGTAAAATAGGTTGCTTATTTTTATATTTAAATTATTATTATAAACAATTTTTGTTCACTTATTTTTAAACACAAATTTTAATTTATATTAATTTTTTTCTTAAGTTAAAAATTTATTTATATAAAAAAAATTATAATGAAAAAAAAAACAAAAAATAATTTCTTAGTAAATACATATTATAATAAAAAAAGTAATTTTAGCTAAACAGTTTTCGGTAAATTTAATTATAAGCCTAATATTAGGCTTCGGATCCCGGATAGGTTAAAAATTTACAACATTTTAATTTAATATGAACAAAACTTTTGAAAACTTTTAATGTAACTTAATTTAACTTTTAACTAATGTGAGTCTTTTATTCATATAAATTGTAGAATAACTAAATTAATTTTATAAGCCATTAATTTTTATTCAATATTATTAAAAAAATATTAATTATTCATATTTCTGGTAAGGGGAGATTTAAAGATGTTTCTGAGCATCGATATTTAACTTCGTAACTGTATTTCAAGACTGACGAAATTATCGGCGCGCAGTTTATATGAGCTGATATTAAATTAATATAATAATTATGTTCATCACCAAGATTCGCTACAGATCGTATAGACAACTTAACTTTATTGATATGTTTAAAACATTTTCTCGGTCGAAGAATTAATTTACTATTATTAAATATCCAATATTGATTTTATATAAATATTTATAAATAGATACTTACAGTATAAAAATATGTTTTGGATAATAGTGTCCCAAATGCTTAACAATAAATAAATGAGCATAGTTTTCGATTTTCTTATCACGTCGATATATAGGACCATGAAGAAGACAATGTACCAATGGACTTCCTAATTTCATCAAGTTTTGTATATCTAAATTTTTTATTTTACAAAGCAATATCCTTTTAAACCTCGCCGTAATTTTTTCTTCATTTAATAATTTAATAATGTACTGTGAAGCAAATAAAATTAGATTATAAGCATATAATATTTCAAAAAATAAAATATTTTATAATTAATTTTATAATTAATATATAGCATATATATACATATGTATGTACCCAGATAGCCACAAATGTATGTATGAGCACAAATTGTTCTCATGTTGCTAATAAAGATGTTAGCATCTTGTTACGCATTTACGTCGTCCCTTGTGCTGTTATTTGCTAGCATTCGACACTAATCTTAAGTAATGCTAGCATAATGTTTGAAACGTGCAAAAAATTTTATTTCCGACATCGAATGCTAGCAAACAACAGCACAAGAGACGACATAAATGCGTAGCAAGATGCTAATATCTTTATTATAACAACTGGCTATCTGGGTATACAATAGGGTGAATTGTAATGGATGTATCAACTGTTTATGATGTTTATCATGGGACATAGATTATCGACTGCAATTTTAATATACACATGTACAGCATATGCACATATATACTTCATACATATGTGTATTAGAATTGCAGTCAGTAATCTATCTCCCATGGTAAAAAGTTGACACATAAAAATTCATTTTGTACGCGCGCGCACACGTGTATACACTATTCAAAAAAGAATAGGGAACCCTTTTTTGTATACCGAAAATTTAGACTATTTTCAAACCGCTGAAAATCACCAAAAAATTATCACAGAAACAAAATCCAAAAAGCATTTTTAAACTTTAAACTTTTTCTTTTAAATGCTTTTTAGCGATTTCAGTTATCTTTTTTTTTATCAACATAGCACAACGATGAAGCTTAACCCGTTAAAATGAAAATTTTTTATGCGACTTTGCTGCGCTGCATCTGGCATGAAAAAAATCAGAGCATTTGCATCTTGTAGCGGGAACTTTTTCCTTTGTTTTACATGATCGTTGATTGCTGTGCGATTTTTTTTTTTTTTTTTGATCGAGTTATTGAGGTTTTAAGCAAAAATTTAACTTTCATCGTTTATTGCTCGTGAACAACGTACAGCGGGAGCAGTGCACTTGCACACGGTTCAAATGACCACGGTGCATTTGCACACGGGGCATTTGGACGCAAAAGAAATTTTATTAAAAATGTACACCAGTCACATGCACACGTAAAATGTGGCCAGCAGATATTTGCACACGAAAAAATGCTCACCGTTCACTTGGACATGTAAAAGTTGCACACCATTCATTTGCGCACCGCTCACTTGCGCACCATTCACTTGCACATCGTTCACTTGCCAACCACTCATTTGCACACCAAGAAATGTCCACCGATCATTTGCACATGGAAAGATGCACACCGATTATTTGCACACGGAAAGATGCGCACTGATCATTTGCACACTGATCATTTGCACACCGTTTATTTGCACACCGTTCAGTTGCACACCATTCAATCAAACACATATTAAATATTCATACATTATGGCTGCGTTTGCAATGTGTACATGGATTAGCGACTTGGACGGGGTAGGTGCGGGAGGGGAGCCGAAGGCCTCCTGCACCCTCCGTGTGTGTGTGTGTGTGTGTGTGCGTGCGTGCGTGTGTGTGTGTGTGTGTAAAGCATTCACTGCACCACATGGATTTGCGACTTAAGTGCTGCGCAACTGCGGTGTGCATTTTTCCGTGTGTAAATAATCAGTGCGCATCTTTCCGTGTGGAAATGATCAGTGTGCATCTTTCCGTGTGCAAATGATCAGTGCGCATCTTTCCGTGTACAAATAATCGGTGCGCATTTCTTGATGTGCAAATGAGTGGTGGGAAAGTGAACGGTGTGCAAGTGAATGATGTGCAAGTGTGCGGTGTGCAAATAAATGGTGTGCAACTTTTACGTGTGCATATAACTGGTGTACATTTTTAATAAAATTTCTTTTGTGTCCAAATGCAACGTGTGCAAATACACCGTGATCATTTAAACCGTGCGCAAGATATCGTGTCCAAAAGCATGGTGTCCATTTAAATCGTGTCCAAGTGAGTGCCACCGCGTACAACGCTCTGCAAAAAAGATGGAAAGATGAAAGTTTGGACTTTCCAATGCTATTATTGCTTTCTTCGTAGATTCACTTTTTCTAACAACAAATCGCGTTTAAAAATTACGTAAAAAATCGCATATTTTACGTTTTTCATTTAATTCAATATATTATCATGAAGAAAGATCCAACGCTATAGCAAAGTTTTATAATACAATTACTCCCCGGTAATAAACACTAATGTTCTTTGATCAATTACTGCTTGTAAACGTTCTCATATCCCAGTGAACACATTTTATAGCGGCAATATAACATGGAAGTTACATGTAATTTAACATTGTTATTCTTGTGATATGTAGGTGCTATATGACATGGAAATAACCTGTTACGTAATATTTGTTATACGCAAGTGATCTAGCTGTTATACATCGTTTTGGCGTTACAGTTATTCAACAAAAATTGTATAATCGTAACATAACACGTTCGTATCAATGTTATTACGGAACGATGCGTCGCAGTTGACTCAGAAATCAGACATTATAACATCCTGAATGACAGATCTATTTAATAATAAAAAAAATTATTATAAAGATAATGTTTTCAAAAATAACGGTTTATCTACAATTACTGCGCACAAAAAATGCACAAAATCTAAATTCATCATGTGCTGAACAAAAACAGAATAATAAATGTATACTATTCAATTTTTCTTAGAATTATGATCTATATAGTTAACCATCTAATTAATCATTTGAACGCTTCAAAGATTAATGCTAAATAGATCGCAATTTCCATCAAATTATTAAGGTTATGGAAAAAGATAAATTTAACAATGAAATTAATAAGTAAATAAATTAATGCTATTTATTTTTAATATGTTTTGCAAAATTTAATTGCTTTTATAAAAAATAATATAGTCGCGTCAGTTTACATATAGGTATATGTAGACAATAACAAGTACCTATATCGATGAGTCAAATTGGCGTAGCAGGTAGAGTACAAGGTTCGTAATCCTAAGGTCCCGGGTTCAAACCTAGCAGCGGCAAGTAAGAATAAAATAAAAAATAACATAATTTAAATTTAATTAATTAATAAAAATTTATTCTAAATGTAGTATGTGCTGTTGATAAAAATAATTTAAAAAAAATGAAATTTTTATTTTATTTTATTTTTCTTTGTAACTGTTGTGTAACGGTTAGATAACATGTAATTATAACATGTTATATTGCTGAGTCGGAAATTGTAACTTACATGTAAGTTACGTGTAATTTCAGAGTAACGTAACCTGTTATATTCGGTTACATTGCTGTTACACTGCTGCTATATTACTGTGTTCACTGGGATGTTTATGCACCTCCCAATAATTCTGTGGAATTTCGTGCCAAAGGAAAAGAGTCCCTAAGGCCTGTTTTCGCCTCTCTCCAAAATTAGATCAAAATAGTAATATTTAGTCAATTCCAGCCTAAACGATGGTATTATGAGCTCTATTGGCATGCGTGTATATAAATACATAACTGAATATACTTGATATAAAGGAAAAGACTTCAAAGTCGGATTTAAAGTATATAAATACACAAAATATATGAAAACTAAAGAAAAAACACTAAAAAAAGAAACTAAAAAATAATAAGATTTTATTGTTACGCAAAAAAACCTTGAAGAGTTACTCGAACAAGAATTGGTTTTATTTTAATCGCAGATCACGTAAAAAAACTTATCACAAATGCTTTTGAAACAAATGACTCACGTATTTTCTTCCACACGGCTAAATACAAAGTTACATAAAGAACTGTTTTAGAAACTGCAACTAGGAAATAAAAAAATGTTTCCACAATTATTCAAATAACCGACTATCTTAAATAATTAACTGACTGAATTTTATATCATAACATAGAGTAGACATATGCAAACATTTTTTTTATTTCCCAGTTTTTATTTCTTCCTTGCAGAAAAAATACGTTATTACCATTTCTTCCAAAAGTATTTGCAATAAATGTTTCTACGTGATCAACAATTAAAATAAAATTAGTTCTTGTTAGAGTTACTCTTCAAGATTTTATCGTTACGCAAAAAAATCTTGTTTTTTTCTCCTTTGGTTTTTATATATTTTGTATATCTATGTATTTTGAATTCGACTTTGAAGTCTTTTCATCCTTTATATCGAGTATATTCAGTTATGTATCTGTGCGCGAACAATGGGTGTGCGAGGAAAAGGCGAGAAACCAGGAAGGTGGCAGTGAAGGTTACTTGAGATCACTAAATTACTCTGTTTATTACAAATTTACAAAATTAATCCGTACAAAACAATAATTCTGATAATATTAATGTTACAGCGAAATTACACAGTCGACGGTTCTCTCCACGAGCGATGGAAAGAGATCGAGCGAGCGAATAAGTTTGGCAAGTTACTGAGCGATGAGGTTGCGTGAGATAATCAGCAAGCTACCGAGCAATGTGGTCGCGCGAGAGACTCGGCAAAAAGTGTGCGGTAATCAACGAGAAGTGTTCAGAGCATACCTCAGTCGCTTAGTTTCTTGGTTGCGCTTTTCTAGGAAGACTTTTTTGTTCGGAAATGTTGCTAATCTAAAACCCTAATAAAAAAGCAATACGTGATAGCCACGTTAATGCTACGTGGATCGACATCGTAATCGAATATTCAAGTGGATATTCGCTCAAAAATGGTACTAAAATCTATGTAGATGCGATCATAGATTCGACCTAAAAACCACGTAAAAATTTTACGAATTTTAGAAACATCGTAATATATAAATATATCATATTCTTTAAATTTTTTGGAATAAAACGTCACTTCAAAAGAATGGATTTTTTCTCTAAGCGATGGTGAAATACGGCCACTCAAAATGGAGTGACATCTCATTTCTTATAAGAATAAATTTTTCGCTCGATAACTGATCTCTTTATTTGACTAGAGAGAAGATCACTGTTCTTGTAGCGAATCGTTCACCCAATTAAAATGAGTAAATCATAAAAGTATCATGTGGCAGTCCTCTTCCACATCAGACAGGAAGCTAATTATTGTTTGTCTTAATCGTGCTGCGGGTGGTCTTTATTTAGGCGCATCAGGTGCACCTTACTCCCAAGAGAGTTACGCCGCCTACCCAAATAGCACTGGATGTTCCAAGGACGTCCATTTTAAATTCAATTCAGGTCCTCATGTCCATGGACATAAAATGGACATTCATAGGATGTCCATTATTGGAATTAAAACGGATGTTCTATTCAGAACGTCTTATGCTGGATATCTGATTTATGTCCGCACTTGGATCTTACTTTTATATAATTTATCTTTATTTTTATTATATAATCTAAAAGAAATATTGTAAATTATATATATATTATTTACAATAGTTCTAATTAACATTAATTTATAAATAATAAATTATATTATTTTTAATTTTCAAAAGGTTTATTTTAATTGTTCTACTTTTAGATATAATATGAAATAATATGAAATAATACGTATTATTTTTTTATTTATTATTAACACTATTAATTATTGGTATTTTTTTAAATGTTTGTTATAATACATTATTGTTTCTTTTTCGTTTTTTATCGTTTTGTTTTTTTATTTTCGTTTCTTTTTCTCTTTCTTTTTTATTATCGTTTTTTTCTCTTTCTTTTTTATTATCGTTTCTTTTTTTTCGTTTTTTTTTTCGTTTCTTTTTCCGACCAAAAGAGGGACACAGCAATTGGTTTGGGTCAAGCGCTGTCTTTGTCTAACCAGTAGCATAATGGGCGCTAGACAAAGGAAAAAATTAACCCGGACGATGTCTCCTCTTTGTCTTTCTGTCGGACACTTTTCAAGAGCTTTTTGCAGGAAATGCGCAGTCCATGCTTTATGTCGATAATTTTTACAAAATGTGGATTAACCCACTATTGTAGCAAGCCCTTTAATTGAAAAAGGCCCAAAAGAAATAATCAAACCATAATAGGTCTAAAATTTAGTTTATTTCGGACTTTCTATGAATATCCGAAATTGTGACAAACGTATATCCTATGGACGTCCATCGATTGTCCGACGGACCTTATTTGGATTCTTAATGGACGTCCGAATGTCCAGAAGCGGATATCCATTGGACATACAATGGATGTCCTTGTGCTATCTGGGTATCGACGGCGTCGTGCACTAACTGGTAGACAAGCGCGCGGCGTTTCTCAAAATATCCATATAAATTCCCTATAAATATTTCTTAACAAATATATCCACAGAAAATCTAATAGATATTTCAAATAAAAGAATTCGATGCAATGATGAAAAAAGAACATTGCATCCACGTGGATAACTTGTGGAAAAACTTGCATCCACATAATCCATGTAAATCACGTGGATTCCACATGGATGTCGCGTAACTGTTATTGGAGAATTGCTTTGACAAAATCTTTTTAGAAGGACGCTATTTTACGATTGTCAGGTAATTTTTCCAGAAGGACACTCTTAATTTTTTCCAATTCTTCTATACCTGAAACATTCGACCTTCGTTTTCGGCATTGCGGGGTGCCAGGCAATGAGATCGCGCGACGTCTAGACGTGCAGCGATCTGTCGCCAGTTTCGTTACGCGATAATTTCTAGCAGACAAAGCTACCATCGGCTTGACCTTGAACAGTATCTATGTATATATATGCCGATGGAACTCAAAATCCTCGTTTAAGCTGGAAACGACTAAATATTATTTCCAAGAGTTTAAGAAAGTAATTCCACCTATTTTAATCCAATTTTGGAAGGGGGTGAAAATAGGCCTTAGGGACTTCCTCCTTTGCCTAAGCGCTTCTTCCAACTTATCAATCAGCATTTAAATGTGCAAACTTTCAATTTTCCATTATTTTTTTGCGGAACACTGTACATTGATCTATTCATGAGTAATAAGCGATGAAAGTCAAAATAATCATTTTTTCTTAAAATCTCAATAATTTGATCTAAAAAATATCGCACAGTAATGAACAATTATTCAAAATAAATGAAAAAGATTCCGCTACACGATACAAATAACAGAAATTCTCTATGATTTTTTTTCACGCCAGATGCAATACAACAAATTCGCATAAAAATTTTTATTTCAACGGATTAAGTTTCATCATTGTACTATGTTGGTAAAAAAAAGATAACTAAAATCGCCAAAAACATTTAAAAAAAGTTTCAAGCTTTAAAACGCTTTTTGGATTTTGTTTCTGTGATAATTTTTTGCTGAATTTCAGCTGTTTGAAAATACCCTAAATTTTCGGTATACAAAAAGTGTTCTCTATTCTTTTTTGAGTAGTGTATGTATATCTATATATATAAGTACCGGGCGTCCGTATTTTCTGTATATTCGCGAACTCCTTCGTCATTTGTTGTCCGATTCTTTTGTAAAAGATCTGATTTTATTTCAAATTTTACGAGGATTGCTGCTATGGATTTGGTTTTTCGATATACAGGGTTTTTCAAAAATTATCTTTATATTGATTAGTAACGGATAAGCGTCTATATAACCGCAAACTATATCATCAATTGTGGCCTGAATCTCTTGCAAATAGGTTCATTTTATTCCAAATTTAACGAGTAAGACTACCATGGGATTGAATTTTCCATATAACGGTGTTTCATTTAAGGACTAACATTTCTTAAAATAACGCTAAACATTCATGATGAAGCAAACGCTTCATTTATGAAACAACTTGTATATGGAAATGAATAATGGAAATTATAAATAAATAAATCAATGTAAAATGTTATTTACATGTACAGGGTTTTTCAAAAATATCTCTCTCTTTCTCTCTCTCTCTCTCTATATATATATGTATATATATAAAAGTTTGATTGTCTGTATGTCTGTATGTCCGCGATAATTTTCGTCATTTGATGTCTGATCCACATGCAATTGGTCTCATTTTGTTTTAAAATTCTGCCGGATTAAAATTAGGGATTTGTTTTTAACATATACTGGGTTTTTCCCAAATTTTCTTTATATTGAATAGTAACGGATATGCGTTTGTCTGTTTGACCGCGAACTACACCATCATTTGTGGCACAAACCACAAGCAAATGGTCTCATTTAATTCCAAATTATTCGAAGATGGTTGCCATGGGTTTGAATTTTCTATAAACAGGGGAAATCCAAACCCATCTAAATTTCAAAAAAGATTGGCGTAACTATAAGAAAAGAAGGTCCTAAAATGAAACAACCTGTATATGGATCCATTGATTCGGATTTTCATCATGGAGGGGTTTTCTTAACATAATCTTCATTATGAAAAGTTTAGTAGAAACATATAAACAGGACAAAAACACGCTTGAGTACGATATGATGTACTGATGTAAACGGCACAACTAATGATTATAATAATGTGCATTATACGATAAGTACGCATGTTTGTTAGTTTGTATTTCCGCGAACTACACGGGCGTATTTTGATCAAAAAATGTAAAAATTGAATACCAAAAGCAAATGGATAGACATAAAAATAAATAAGCTAAAATTCTGTGTTATATATAAAAGATTCAAAAACAACTAATTATGCATACATACACACGCGCGACTTAACGGTGATTAGATTTGAAAAGAGCAAAAACAGGTCTAAAATCGCCCGTTTCATAGACATCGAAGTTTGAGTCGATTTCGGCGGGAAATAATTGTACATCATGGAACATCAATTCTATGAAAGTTCAGATAGAGTATAGCTTTAATTACTGAGATGTGAGGGGTTAAATTGGTCAGTATATACCAATGAAGGATATGTCATTTTATCCGTTCAACACAAAAAACCTCGAGGTTATTTCTCATATAAAAAAATGTTTCAGATAAGATTTGTTTGTCTGTTAGAAGACTAATTTATCGTGACCTCAAAACGACGTTTAAGTCAGAATGTCATTAAGAGGTCAACTTACGATTTTCAGAAAAATGTTTTTTAACTGATGTCGGATACCTATTTTAGCAGGCACAGAAAGAGTACATGTATATACGGGAGTATCTTATTAACGTTATTTTATGTCAACACGGTTTAATCTTGCCCCTTATATTTTATAAAACCGATAACCTTATAACAATATTTCAAATATAGGTACCACCAATTTCTGAAAAACTGCGGTATTTACTATGATTTTTCTAAAAGTTTTAGAGGTAGCTTTTTTACCGAGATATTTTACAAATTACATACTTGTAATTGAGTTACAAAAAATTGTTAACAAAAGAAGATTTTTTTTGATTAAACGAATCTTTTACAAGTTCGGGAATAATATCAACTTTAACTCATCATATCTCAGCAATAAAAAATATGCTCAATTTGAAATTTTTAGGGAATGAATGTTTGATGATATACAACCACTTACCACCAAAATCGTATCAAAACTCAATGATCACGAAACAGGCAATTTGTGCGGGCGCTCTTTAAATCTTCAAAGGAAGTCTAAACAATCGAATTCTGTGACAATGGTTAAAAAAATAAAATGAGTTATAAATACGTGAATAAATGAATAAATCAATTTAAATATAAGTTGGTAGTTTCATATATTGCATGTTATTTTGAAAAGGATTAAATATCTAATTATAATAAATAAATTTAAGATTTAAAAGAAGGTTCAGAGGATTTAACTAGAATAGAAGAGAGTAATTGATGTTAAAAAGAAATGAAAAACATTTCGACGATGTATAAAGCGATATTTTGAAATACAGGTTGATTCAAAAAAGAATTTTTTAACAAAGTTACAGCAAACATTTCAGAAACACCCTGTATTTTCGAGCAAGATTTTGGGTCCGCAGACATACAGACCCAGTACTTATATATGTGTGTGCGTGAAGTAAGAGCTTTTTCGCCCGCGCAAAACGCGGGCGAAAAAGCTAGTATAAGGTTTGTTTTTTATTCCTGCACTGTTGCACTAGTGTAATAAGTTAGAATGAGAAAAAATATATTTGTCTTATTCTAACTTATTGCACCAGTGCAGCAGTGCAGGAATAAAAAACAAACCTATAGTTATATAAATAAGATGTTTGTTAAAGAAATCACCTCTCTACCCACTTAAATTTTTGAGCTAAAATATTTTAAAGAAACTTAAAATTCTCATTAAAATAACAATTTTTTGATGCTGTTACGTCTTTTCAAAAATTAAAAATTGCAGATCCAGAATCGCGACTAAAATAAAAGTCATTAAAAAATTTTGTAAATACAGAATAGAGGCGACCTCACCGATTTCAATGATCTTGATATATATTGTCAGGGTCATTATTCTGAACAACTTTACTCTATACATGTTACTGCCGCTCGGCCATAGTTTCTGAGTTATACACAAACATTTATTAACAAAAAAAGTTTGATAAATACGATACGACGAAACTTATGTGGTATAGAGAACGCGTGGGCGGGGGAGGGGCTCCGCCCCTCCCCCTGCATCACTCCCCGTAATTTTTCCTAATTCTAACCCACCAATTTTATGTTGCTATTTGGTTAATATGAAAACATTGGAAACGAATAGCGTGGTGAATCCAAGTGATACTGTATAAGCGTAAACGTCGTTTACTTTACGTAAAACACTGATATCATGTATCGTATTTATGAAACGTAAAGTAAACGACGTCCACGCTTGTACAGAGTACCACATAAGTTTGCGACTTTCCACGCTGTTCGTTTCCAATGTTTTCGCATTAATCAAATAACGACATAAAATTGGTGGGTTAGTTAGGAAAAATTACGGAGAGAGAGTGCAGGGGAAGGGGCTCCGCCCCTCCTACCCACGCGTTTTCTGCACCGTATTCTCCTCTCTGTTTCAAAACTAATGAAATTGAAGCAAGAAATTAAAGAAAAACTTTTGTATATAACTCGGAAACTAAGGCCGAGCGATAGTAACATGTATACGGAAAAGTTGTTCAGAATAATGACTCTGACAACATATATTAAGGTCATTGAAATTGGTGAGGTCGTTCCTATTCTGCAAAATTATCAAAAATTTAATATCATGAATAAGTACGCACAAAGTAACGTGGATGTAGCGGAAGTCTGTGTACATACGCATGCGCGCGCGCGCGCGCGCGCGTGTGTGTGTGTGTGTGTGTGTGTGTGTGTGTAGAAAATATTTATAGTGTATCACACATTTATAAATTTTTACTAAAAATCTATAATTTATGTTACATATACTATAAATTTTCAGTACTGACAATGAAATTCGGAACACAACCATGAACAATTCATAATCAGGTTTCCAAAATTTTAAATGGCGGATTTAATACGGTGACAGTATTCTCTGAAAGTTCTCTGCATTTTATAGGGTTGAGATTGTCTTCGAAACTAGCTTATGAAGCTAATATTACTTTTTTTGTTTTTACTGGCAGTAAATTTTAGAATACAGTTTATGAGTGATCCAAAAAACTCGAAGATATTTTTATAGAAATTGAATAAATTTTGGATCAATAAAAGTGCTTTAATAAGTTCTTCATCTTCTTTAGCCGTTATATTAAAACATTTTAAATTTTTCAAAAGACCACATTTTTTCTTAAAATACACATAAAAACGAAAATTTTAAATCCTCAAACCCTTTTATTTCAACTTAATAAATATTAAAATCAACATTTCTGTATAAATTTTCAACTTACTCCTGTCGCAAATTGTACGGCATTAGGCAAAAACAGGAAGTTGTCATTAATAATAACTCCCATGAGGTTCTGTATTGTCATCCAAAAGATATTGTTCTTCTTGCCATTATTGATACATGTAAAGCCCAAATTAAATATCGATTCCAAAGTCTCTCTGTCGCTTGTTTCGCTTATAATTTTATTATCTATCATTACCGTTAGTATCTTTGCAATTTCGGAGACATTTTCCGGCGAGTCTACATCAAGGAATTTCAACAGATTGGTCAGCATCGTAGTAACAGGAATCCACGAAGACACTGGGGAATTTATTAAATACTGATGCATAAGTTTCAAAAGAAGTAAATGATATTCTGACGCGATCTTTCCCTGTAAATTGGTTGCCTTGATGTCGTTCGTCATACTAAGCAAATGCTTTTTGCATAAAGTTGGCAAAACCACTATGTTTTGGGAGAGATACAAAACGTGTAATCCATACAAATACTGTATATTTAGATTTTGCAAATTGCTCATTAAGTTTAGACTTTCACTTTGCAATCTTTCCGCGTAATTGTCTACTTCCTTTTTCGACATAAAAAAAGGTGCGTTGATGATATGTGAGGATACGATTTTCGTGTATCTCGTATAATCCTTGTAAGTTAGTTGTGCGGATATCCTCTTCATAATCATAATTAAAAAATTAAAAGTGGTATGCACATGCGACAGTATAAAGTCCGTCATTTTATCATGAGGTCCTTTTACAGAGAGATGTAACAGATGTGATATAAATTCTGCTAAATTTATACTGGAGTTGATATCGGCGTAAGGTCGCATGCTGATACCATTCAAGGTGTACATCAAATTATTTAACGCTTCCATGGCGGGGCACGTTTTGCAGAGGAATAAAAAGGAGGCGTCGTACAACAAGTATATCATTGTTGCAAATGTTTTAGGATTCATCTCGGGATTAATGTTTCCTTTCTTATATTGTGTACAAGTTTCTTCCACAAAGATAACCGCATTTTTTTCCTTTAGTACTGTGTGCAGCCATGTTTTAATAACATTCCAAGAAGGCGTTCCTCTTGTGAGGCTCTCTCCAGGAGGAAATGCAGCTAAAACGTTAGCAAACAACGGTAAATCGTTTATCCGTTGTACACAATTACAAATTGCTCGCAGCAGTTCAATTTGAGATGCGGTGCGTAGAATGTGAGAGTGCATGCTGAGATTAATCCCCACTAGAGATTTAATGGCGTTTAATTCATTGGCCTGCCAATCAGAACGCGGTTCCTCATGTGAAACTGTTTGTAACGCATGTATTATGTAAAATATCGCTACGGGGCCCCAGGCCACACAACTGATCTTGTTAAGAAATCTGTTAAGTAAATTGCTCTTTTTCGCACATCTAAGAAATTGCGAGAGCTCCTTCACGATTGTCGGACATTCCTCATCAATGTGGCATTCGTAGAAAAAATTATTGTTCAGAACACCTACAAATAATGCAACCAGAAGAAAGAAATATTTTTCAACCATAATAGATTTTTCGATAATAAATAATTTTTTTTATATAATTAATTTTAAATATATTTTTTATAGTTATATAAATTCCGCGCTAATAAAGATTGTTTAGTTTGAAAAGTAATCATAAATTAAAGCTAGAAATGAACAAACCAAATTAACTGATTATCAATTTTAATAATAATGCTATAATTCTCATACACAGCACATACATGTTAAATCAACATTTCAGAAACGTTGAGTTGCAACGACGTTGAAAATTTAACGTTAAAAAGTTATTTTAACGATGTCTAATAATCATTAAATTAATGCCTTGTAAAAATTACAGTTCAACATTCAGGAATATTTTTTAAACTAATAGCGTTTTCGACTACAGTGTTTGAATCTAACTTAAGGTAGATTAATATTATCACATGCTAAAACCATCTAATCAGAACCTAAAGTAGAACAATATTATTAATTCATCCCAAATTGCAATCCATTTGAAATCCATTGCAATAAAAAACGTTAAAAATTAAGTTAAAAATTAACTCACAAGAAAAGTATCACGGGCGCCCGCGTCTGACGCCGATTTGATTTTCCATGAAATATGTTATTAAACACAGAAATCTAAGAGACACGTATTTTTTATGTGCGGAATTGTATGTTTAGAGGATAAAACACTCCTTTGAAAAAAAAAAATTCTCTTTGGAGCGAATATTGTTAAAAGTATAAAAAATAGAAAAAAAATTTATAAATAAAAGTTGTATGAGTTTCAAGAGTACTTTGAAGTTGTAAAGAAAAAAACATTTATAAAGATTTTTTGTTTAACAAAATACCCCCCATCCCTTTTCGAATAAAAAATTCTTTTGCCAAATTAAAAGGTTTTTTTTTCTAAATTCAACCATTAAAGTTATGTTATAAAATATCATATTCAAAAATTAATTAAAAATGTTTCCATACACTACTGTGATAAAAAAATAAGATGAATTTTTCATTTAAACTTCGCGGGTATTATAAAATCATGAAATTATTTTTTTTGTGGGTTGGTAGTACTGTCTTTGACTCTATGCAAAGTTTCATGTCAATATATTTAATTGCTGTAGAGCTACACGTGTTTTTGTAAACATACAAAAGTGAGTTTTCCGATTTTTACTATGCTCTAGTTTACACCGAGCACTTGGTACGCATATCAAATAGTAAATAACTAGTGAATGTGTTTAATCATTGATTGATCAGCTTAAATTCACTACTTGATACGCGTACCAAGTGCTCGGTGTAAACTAAAGCTACGTTTCTGATTTTGTTGAACAAAGAATTTGCATTAAATTTTGCGGAATGAATATTCTGCCGCGAAAATGTTGAAGATGTTGCAGAAGGCCGGACGAAATTGAGTGTTTTTGGAATCAATCGAGATTTGATGCGTTTGAAGCACAAAACGTGTTTTAAAATGGTTTGGGTCCATCCAAATGAAATGCCCGCAGCATCAGCAAGGTCTCTAATTGTCAATCGACGATTTTCGAGCAAATCTTTGATTTCCTTGACATAGCTTTCATCGATAGATGTTAATGGTCGTCCGGGGCGCTGTTCGTCTTGAACTCGTTCTCGGCCTTCTTTCAAGTCTTTGTATCATTTGTGAACATTTTTTTGCAACATAGGCCTTATCACCAAAGACCTTCTGCAACATCCTTAACGTTTCCGCGGCAGAATATTCATTCCGCAAACAAAATTTAATGTAAATTTTTTGCTCAACAAAATCAGACATAGTAAAAATTGAAAAACTCACTCTTGTATGTTTACAAAAACACGTGTAGCTCTGCAACAATTTAATATACATAAAACTTTGCATAGATGTCAAAAACAGTACTACCAACCCCCAAAAAAATAATTTTATGATTTTATAGTACCCGCAAAGTTTAAATAAAAAATACACCTTATTTTTTGATCACAGGAGTATACGCCATCTGTGCTCATGTGTGCAAATAATTATCACATAAACAATAAAATATATAATAGAATTCGATATGATTGATTGTAGCATCACAAATTATAAATAATATTAAGAATTATGATGATTTTTAAATATTATTTCTCTTTAAAGGGAATTTTGATTGATTTTGGGCTTTAGTTCTTTGCGTGTATTTGACTGTAAACCAATAAAATTAGTCAAATTTTGTTCAATAAACGTGTGTTGTGCAACAGTAATGTGTATTTCTTTTCAGTCGCAAAATAATTAATCGATAGTGATCAATGATGATTAATTAATAAATTCATTAATTAAATCGGTTGACTACTCGCTATCAATTTGTAACCGACGTAACCGTGTTATGTGTCAGAAAGAAGGATGTTAAAAAAGGTCGATTTTTCGACTACAAAAGGAACCTTCAATTTGAGTTCCATGGATATCTATGAGCCGTATAAGAAGTGGAAATGACAGTCTTTTTTTCTGGAAACCTGTGGAAAGTGTCGAAAATCTGTCAAATTGATTGAAAATAGACGATATTTGATATTCTGCCATATTGAAACTGTCATTTTGAATTTCGGGATCTTGATATTGAAACATTATTAGCGATCTCAAAAACTATTGGATAAGTATTTAACCAGAAACTTTGATGAGAAGGTTTGACTGAAAATTCTTCCATGCCACAGACTTGATTTGTCTCCGCAATTTTCAATCAATTTGACAGATTTGCGACACTTCCCACAGGTCTCCAGAAAAAAAGACTGTCATTTCCACTTTTTATACAGCTCATGGATATCCATGGAACTCAAATTTTAGATTCCTTTTATAGTCGGAAAATCGACCTTTTTTAACATCCTTCTTTGTGTTTCTCGGAACGGTGCTAAAATCACATTTTGTGAAAGCTTTATAGCAAGGTTTTTCTCAATTTCGACAACAATTTTATGACAATTGTCTTTTGCTTTGTCTTTTAAAAGTTTCGAGCAAATTTATGACAGAAGTTTTCATCGCACGATGCTGTAAATAACGAAGAAAGACTTGTACATAAATATTACGTAGAGAAATCACAAAGTTTGCTCACAAAATTTACGCAAATACCCCAATAAAACATAACATAATACGTGATATCCACGTTAATGCTACGTGGATCGGCATCGTGAATATTCGAGTGGATATCTGCTCAAAAATAGTACTAGAATCTATGTGGATGCGATCATAGATTCGACCACGTAGAAACCACGTAAAAATTTTACTTTAAAAACATCCTCGTAATATACACATACTTCCTAAATTTCTTGAAGTTAAACGTCAATCCAAAAGAATGGAATTTTACTCTAAGCAATAGTGAAATACGGACACTCGAAATGGAGTGACATCTCACTTCTTATAAAAATTAATTTTTCGCTCGATAAGTGATCTCTTCATTTGACTGGAATAAAGGTCACTTTTCTTGTGCGAATTGTTCACCCAATTAAAACGAGTAAATCACAAAAGTATTATGTGGCGATTCTTCCACATCGGGCAGGAAGCTAATTATTGCTTGTCTTAATCGTGCTGCGGGTGGTCTTTATATAACGCGTCGAGTGCACCTTACTTCCAAGAGAGTTACGCCGCCTGTCGACAGCGCCGCGCACTAACTGGCGGACGAGCGCGCGGCATTTCTCGAAATATCCATGTAAATTCCCTTTAAATATTTCTTAACAAATACATCCACAGAAAATATAATTTAAAGATAAAAGAATTCGATGCAATGATGAAAAAAGAATATTGCATTCATGTGGATAACTTGTGGAAAAACCTGCACCCACGTAATTCATGTAAATCACGTGGATTCCAAGTGGATGTCATGTAACTGTTTTATTGGGGTAACAGAGCAAACCTTGCCACACGACATGACATAAAATGGCGAAACAAAAAAATCTTACCAAGCACGGAAGAACAGCAAATTAATAACAAGAATAAAGTAAAACTTCCCGAGCACGAGTTGAAGATACGGAAGGAATATCATCTTGTTCTTTTTTTTCCTCTTCATCAACAATAAGATCAAAACAAGAACTAATGATATCCTTGTAAGCTTTGAGCTTAATAGACTCATTGTCTATCATGCGCGCGCGCGCACACACACGGGAGAGGGGGCCGAAGATGTGTATGTGTGTGTAACCACAGCGAAGAAGTGTCGGTTAAGTGTATTTCTCGATCATGTAAACTGTAAACTGTCAATGTTTACTATTATTATTATACCTGGGACTGTCCCAATTGCGCACATAAGCGATTGGACACAATCCCGATTGGACACAGACCCGATTGGATACGGACCCGATTGTACACCGACCCGATTGCGCTTCGACCCGTTTGCACACGGACCCGATTGCACACGGACCCGATTACACACGATACGATTCCGCATTGCAGATAGTACATGGGTTGGCGACTTGGACGGGGTGGGTGCGGAAGAGGGGGTGAAGCCCCCCTTGTACCCCCCCCCCGTGTGTGTGTGTGTGTGTGTGTGTGTGTGCGCGCGCGCGCGCGCGCGCACAAAGCATTTTCTGCACCACATGGGTTTGCGACTATAAAATATGTATAAGAAACAAAAATATTATAATAAATATTTTGTACGTATTTTTATATCTGAGTATGTCAGATATAAAAAAATTATGATAAATATTTATGAAAATATTAAAAATAAATATTTATGCTATTATAATCCAAAAATATAAAAAATATTTCGAGTTTATATACCATAAATATTTTTCAGTACATTAAAAAAATGTTTTATTTATTGTTAATAACAATTTTTGTATTATTTCTAAATAATTTATGAAAAATGATTATATAACTTTTAAAAAATATTTTTTTAAAATAAATTTGTAATATATTTATAAAAATTTATGCTAAATTTTCTGTGCTATCTAGGTTGTTTTGGCATTATTCTGCGATGCGGAATCGTGTGCAATCGGGTCCGTGTGCAAACGAGTCGGTGCGTAATCGGGTCCGTGTGCAATCGGGTCCGTGTCCAATCGGGTCTGTGTCCAATCGAGTTCGTATCCAAACGGGACTGCGTCCAATCGGGAAATACTACTGTCCAATTGCTTATGTGCGCAATCGGGCCTCACTCATTATACCTGTTGTGAGTGTGCGGCACAAGTAATAGTCGCAATAATGATAAGGGTGTCGAGTGACACCTCGCGAGACGACACCGTCCAGCCTTCATACCGGACTTTGCACCGGTCTTCACGCCGGACATCGCATCGGGTAATGTACTCGGGTACCACCCGATTCGCCACCCGAAATCTCCTGATTTCCGGTGGAATGCGCGTAGCTAGCAATTGCTTGTTTGTAATAAATATTATTGATTTTTTATCAAATATGTTATTAGTACTATTCAAATAACTATTTGTTTTAATCAAGTATCCTTCTCAGTGTAGAATAATTAATACAAGGGTAGTCCCAGAAGTACCCGACCTAACAAAAAAACAAAAAATTTGGGAAAAAATATCTTTATTTCTCAACATAGTCTCCTTTTAGCTCGATACACTTTTCCCAGCAATGTTCAATAGCTTCGATACCCTGTTGTTCATAGTAAGAACTATCAAACTCCTCAAAATAACCATCAACCGCAGATTCCACTTCTTCATTGTTGGCAAATCTTTTACCACCCAGCCATTTTTTCAAGTTTGGAAAGAGAAAATAATCCGAGAGGGTTAAATCTGAATGCGTGAGGAAGCAATTCAAACTTTAACTCGTTGATTTTGGCCACCGTGACGTGAGCAAACGCGGCACCCATCTTGCGTACACATTTCTCATCTCTAAATTTGTAGTCAACATGCGATGTATAGCACTTTTTGAAATGCCTACGGTGTCTGCTAGCTCACGCACTTTCAGTTGACGGTCATCCAATGCCATTTTATGGATTTTCTTCACCATTTCTGGCGTGGTCACCTCATTTGGTCGACCACTGCGATGTTCGTCGTGGTAGCTCGGCCTCGTTTAAACTCTGCCACCCAATATTTTACTGTTATACAAATAACTGTTATACAATAACAAAGAAGCAGACTCCCGTAGAGGGGTGATCTCCTTTTGGACACGTAACGATTGGACACGGCTCGATTGGATACGCACGATTGGACACCGCACAGTCTTCTAGTGAAAAACATTAATATATCATATGACAGATTATCTAACCTTAGAAATATCTGGCAGAAAAAAGCGTCACTCTGCCAGAAAAAAATGCGAATTTTAAACGTCTACATACATATTTTTACGAGCATATCGTTTTGTGTGGAAAGTCACAAACCCATGTGGTGCAAAGAATACTTCGCGCGCGCGCGTGCACGCACGCAGACACACACACACACACACACACACACACACACACACACACACACACACACGCACGCACGCACGCACGCACGCACGCACGCACGCACGCACACACGGAGATGCAAGGGGAGGCCTTCGGTCCCCCTTCGTATTCTTATGTATTTTCGTATGCGACGTGGCCTTTGCATTAAATTTCTTTACACTAGATTGCCTTTAAATTTATTATTCGGGGGCTTTCGAGACCTCTGATCACGATTCTGAATTTAGAATTTCGAAATTCAAAGCGTTAGACCGATTTCGCGGTCTTATATTCTACAGTATTACAGGCGAAGTGTGCAGGAAGATAAAATGTCGGAAGATTAGGAAGGCAAAGGGTCGGAACGGAAAGCGTCGTACGCCAAGTGGCAAAAGATCACCTTTCATGGAATGGTAATTTGTATTTGTATCACAGCGTTTTTCACATAATATACTGTTCTCATGATGTAGAAAGCTCTCTGCGTTTACCAGAGTTGAGACTGTCTTCAATATGAATATTCGACATTTTACCTTCCTGCACACTTCGTCTATAATGCTGCAGAATATAAGACCACGATAAAATCCGTCTAACGCTTTGAATTTCAAAACTCTAAATTCAGAATCGTGATCAGAGATCTCGGAAGCCCTCGAATAATAAATTTAAAAGAAATCTAATGTAAAGAAATTCGATGCGAAAGCCATATTGCATACGAAAGTATAAGAATACGATTAATTTGAGCCCTCAAACGTTTCTGTCTGCTGCGTTAAATTTTGGGCACAGCTGTCTCAGTTAACATGAAATGTCCCAAGGTCTGTAGATGAACGACGGGAGGGGAAGAAAGGTCATCGCATGAGCGCCATTTTGGAGTCATAAAGTGTATGTGTAGTGTTTGTTGTACGAAAAGAGTGAGTGAGTAGTAGTAAAGGGAAGGTGAAATTGATACATCGTATTAGCCCCGGCCATTTTGTGGCCAAAATGTATAACAATGGATGGAAAGATCTTCCTTTCTCTCCTGTCGTTCATCTACAGACCTTGGAATGTCCCATATGTACATATTAAAATATGTATAGTACATAAATATTATGTGCGGATACAAATAATAAATGCTTTATTATAATGCTATTTATCATAAATGTTTATTTATTAAGAACGAATTTTATGTTAATAAGTATTTATAACCTAGGTATATTCAAGGTACATTTGAAGTACCTGTACCTTAGATACTTTATTTTTCTAATACCTATACCTGTACACTACGCGTTAACGATTCGTTCCATTTCCCTAGCGAGTTTATGTAGGATATGTTGCATACATTTTTATACTCGGTACATTTTTTCAGAGTGCTTGTACCCGTACTTAGATAGTGAAAATAAAGTATCTTGTACCAGGACACTGCTTGTACCTGACCTGTGATACAACTATTTATTTTAATAATTCAAAAACTAAGTTTCAAACAAAATTTTAGGAAAGAAAAAATCGTCTCAGAATTAAGTCAGAAATACGGGCAGTTTAAATACAAAAGGTTTTTTCGAATCACCCTGTATATTTTGTATACTAAACTAATATCATCAAGTAAGGGAGCGTCCCATTTGCCCAATATGGGCCAAATTAATCTTTTAATTGGCTTTATAGAATCACAAAACTCTTTTACAGCATTAATGCACGCATTGAAATCTAAAAGAAAAAGGTCAAGTTCATGTCGAAAACGAAAAATTTTTTATGCATAGACCTGTTACTTGATGAGCGACACCCGTTTGTCCACGTCAATATTGGTCACGGTTCCGATTGCCCACGTCAATATTGGCCACGCGTCAATATTACCGACGTCAATAATGGCCACGCGTAATATTGCTTATGTCAATAATGGCCATGTCAATATTAGCCACGCGTCAGTAATGGCCACGTCAATATTGGCCAAACGGACACAGTTATTGAGATTAAGAAAACGGTGTTTATAAGAATCTTGTTTTGTGTGTGGACACACATATACACACACACGCGGGGGGTGCAAGAAAGGGGGACTTTCGGCTCAATAACTGTGTCTAATATTGTGTTTGGCCAATATTGACGTGACCAATATTGACATGGGCAATATTACACGTGGCCAATATTGACATGGGCAATCGGGACCGTGGCCAATATTGACATGAGCAAACGGATGTCACTCATCAAGTCAGGTCTATGCATAAAAAATTTTTTTTTCGTTTTCGACATGAACTATATCTTTTTCTTTTAGATTCTGATGCGTACATTAATGCTGTAAAAGTTTTGTGATACTATAAAGCCAATTAAAAGATTAGTTTTCTAAATGTCGGTAAAAAAGACAACTTTAGAATCCTCTTCAATTGAAACTTTACAATTATATTCGTCAAAGTGTTGTTTAAATTCAAAATTATGAAATATTTACTATATTACACATAATTTATAAAAATGTAGCGACATTGCATAATAATAAATTTGAAAGGAATTATCTCTAGCGTGCGGTTGCCTGATAGTTCAATGTGGTGACGGCGTTAGCTGATCAAAATATATGGCGATTCTCAACAACGCGCACGCTAGCGGCACTCCTCCTAAAGGACTTTTGGTTCGGCAGGCCTGGACGTCGGACGCACGGTTAATCCTAAGTATCGTTTTAAAAGTAATAACCCGGTTTTTGGAGCTATTCCAATCACGTCATTATTTATTTCTTATTGCTCTGCCTACCGGAGGATCTTTCGATGTGTCTTTGCGTTGGGCGTGCGAGATATTTATGTTGACCGACCCTAATCTCGCTATTACGTGCCCATCCTGTGGCGGACACGTGCTCTCGTCGAGCCTCGAGATAACGAACGTGGACCTGCAAATATTCCCCGCGATGGAAACGTGTCCGAGGGCCCCTTCGAAAGTTATGGACATCGAGGTCAAGGATCTGAAACGGGAGCATCCATCCACAGATGAAGAGATGATTCAAATGTCCTCGAAGAAGTCCTCAAAACTGACGGGATCAAACGATCGGAATAAAACTGTGTCCGATTAAAAAACAAGTTCGTCTAACAAGGAGAGGTCAGTGTGATAATAATCGATTGTAATGAAACTTATTCTATCGATATGTTATCATGTCAAGTATTACTGGTAAAAAGATAATCGAAACTACTCAACCGTTCGCAAGAACATTGCAATTATACCATATTAATGGGTTAGTCGCAGTCAGTAACTTTGAAAAAATCGATTTTTCAATTTTGCTATTTTCTAAAAGTAGGACATTTCAAGAATATTCCCTGAAAGTTTCAAGCTAATCTGATTGAAAGGGACGGAGTTATAGAGCTATAACGATTGCTCTGTTCGGAGCAGGTAGTTCGGCAGCAGCTGCTGTCTGCTTTTGTTAGGAATAGTATGTATGTATATCTGCATTGATATTTTAAAAGCGACTCTGTCAGAAGAAGATACTTTGTATGGTCCTGGAATAGACGACTCAGTGTAAGTTAAGAAAAAAAATTTTTAACTCAATCAAATTAAAACTTGAAACTTTAAATGGCCCCCCTCCTGCACCCACCCCGTCCAAGTCGCTAACCTATGTACTATTTGCAAAGCGGAATCGTATCGTGCGCAATCGGGTCCGTTGCAATTAATTCTGTGTCCGATTAAAACGCTATTTGTTCGATCGCTGTAGTGTCCAATAGAGTCTGTGTCCGATAGGGATTGTGTCCGATTAGGACTGTGTCCAATCGGGCCGATGCGCAATCGGGACCATGTCCAATCAGGTCTGTGTCCAATCGGGTCTGTGTCCAATCGGGTCTGTGTCCAATCGGGACTGTGTCCAATCGGGACTATGTCCGATTGGGAAATACTACTGTGTCCGACCGTTTATGTGCGCAATCGAAACAGTCCTCCTCTCTCTCATTTCCATCTTCCCATCCGTCCATCTCCTTACTCTTCCTGACCATTCTTTCACCTTTACTCCTTAATCAACACCAGAGTCACTATTCTACTTGCCAACTGCGGCACCATTTTCTCTCCCTATTTTCCTTTGTGTCATATTTCTCTCTTCTCATGTTAAGTCGTGCTCTATGAAAAAGCGTTGCCCTTTTAGTTTTCTTTTATTAATCATTACTTCCTTTTTCATATTCTCGTTTTCTAGACTTCCTATTATAACAGTCCCATTTAACCAACACCTATTAACTTTAACTTCCAAATCTAATTTTTCTTTGATCGTTTCTTCTATCCATACCTTTGTTATTTTCCCTGTGTCTTCTTTACTTAATCTCCTAATCACTATATTTGTTTCTTCCTTTTTCTTACCTACTACTAACCTTTTTAATTTTCCTATCTTTCTATCGCTAAGAAGTTCACTATTTATCTCTGATCTACTTCTGAAGCTTGCCCTACTCGACCTACCTCTGCTTCTCTTACTAAAGCTGCCCTCGCTCCACTTGATATTGCTACATTCCGATCTTCCTGTCTCCCCCTCTCCCTTCTCCGTCGCGATTCTATCTAACACTATTCTTTCTACCTCCACTAATTTTCTCTCAATCTCTTTCGCCCTGTTCTCATATTTTTCCCATTCCGCCTTCAGTATTCCTAGCTCTTTCCTAACTTCTTCCTTGAATTCTCTCAATTCTATTACTAACGTTCTAATTTCCTTTTTTAACTCTTCCGTATATCTATCTCCTTTTCCATTACCTCTACTTTTTCTTTAAAACCTACCTTCTTCCCCTGCTTACTGGTAACTACTATGGTACTGCTTACTGGTAACTACTGGTAACTACTATGGTACCCCGTAATTTTTAAGAGTACGAATGGTTTCACGGATCCGGCAAAGGGATAAAGTCATTCACACCATATATTCGTAATTAACAGTTTATTTTTTTCCGTTTACAGCAGTACAGATTATGATTAGGTCGCGACCCGCAAGACAGAGTGTCGCGATTAGAGTCTACGATCCCGCAAAGTAGAGTGGTTGCGCTTTTAACTGACCCGTCTCTCGCTTTCTTTTAGCAGTTTATATACTAATCAATTTCGATTATCGGATCAAGGAGGGGGCGGATTACGCCAATGCGTAATTCGGTCAGTAGTACGAAACTCTGCTTAGGCAGCAAGTGCTGTTTAAGGAGCGTTCCGCTAATTTTCGTGCAGATTGCGCGGTACCTCACGCAATGCGCTCGATGTTGATGCAGCTGACTAACTTACGTCATCGCGCTGCTGACACTTTTTATCTGTGAGTGTCACTCACAACACCTCCTTCTATCGTCAACTTCGTTTGTTCCTTTTTTATCCCGTTCTTATCTCTTCTTTTTTTCCCTTTCCTATACATAATTTCCGCGACGTTCGCGAAATCTAACCTCCTAACTATCTCCTCCTTTCTCTGCTTTTAATCCTTATCTTGCTTTCCTCGTCTTCCTCCAATTACACGACTGAACCTCAGCCCTCTCTCCCTCTTCACCAAATAAATGTAAAATACCTTTATCTCAAAGAACAATGTCCAAACGTGGTCAAAATTTGCTTGTCATGATGCGTGAAATTAGTCTATCTATATGTTTTTGGACTTGCTAAGCTCAAATACTGACACTTATAATTGTCTAAAGTTTGAGAAACTTTGTGAAAATGCCATTTTTCTGCATAAAAATCACGTTTTAAGGAAAATGTTTCAACATTTTGGACATTTTTTAAAAAATGTTTTTATTTTGAATCGTCAGGATGGTAGAAGTCTCTACCAAGTCTGTAAATATAAAACCGGAATTTGCCCATAGATGACGCTAGCTGTCAATGTAGTTATCGTCAAACTGCGTCATTTTCTTGTTTTGACATCTGATAAATATTTTCAACTCACAACAATACAAGTTTCATACAACAGCATAGTTTTTAATAGCGTTAAACATGTTGAATTTTGTGCTTGGAAACTACGATTTGCGGACAGCATTGATTTTCTGTTACCATTTGAAGAAAACTGCTGCAGAACCGCATCAAATGCTTGTCGAAGCTTTGGTGAGCATGCTCTTGGTAAATCACAGTGCTTTGAGTGGTTTAAAAAATTCAAAAGTAGCGATTTTGACGTAAGAAACGAAGAACGTGAAAGACCACCAAAAAAGTTTAAAGACAGCGAATTGCAAGCATCGTTGGATAAGGATGACGCTCAAACGCAACAACTCGCGGATCAATTAAACAAGAAGTCGTCTCTATACGTTTGAAAGCCATGGGAAAGATCCAGAAGATGGGAAAATAGATTCCACATGAACTGAATGAAAGACAGCAGGAAAATCGAAAAACCACTTGCAAAATGCTGCTCGCCAGGTACAAAAGAAAGTCATTTCTCCATCGAATTGTGACTGGCGATGAAAAGTGGATATATTTTGAGAATCCTAAACGTAAGATGAGTAACTCCAGGCAAACCATCGACATCGACTGCAAGGACAAATCGCTATGGACGGAAGACAATGCTCTGTGTTTGGTGGGATCAGAAGGGTGTGATCTATTGTGAGCTGCTAAAACCTGGCGAAATCGTTCATACTGAACGCTACCGAAAACAAATGATCGATTTGAATCAAGCTTTGCGTGAAAAACGACCAGAATATCAAAAAAGGCAACACAAAGTGATTTTGCTTCATGATAATGCACCATCACACACAGGAAAACTAGTCAAGAAAACGATTGAGGCGTTTGGTTGGGAAATATTTTCGCATGCGGCTTACTCACCAGACTTATTATTAGCTCCATCCGATTATTACTTATTCGCATCGATGGGACACGCACTTGCTGAGCAGCGCTTTACATCTTAAGAAAATGTACGAAAATGGCTCGAACAGTTTTCTTGTCGTGGCATCCACAAATTGTCAGAGAAATGGGAAAAATGTATAGCTAGCAATAGCCAATACTTCGAATAAAATATTTTTTATCATATTTTTTATCATTTTCATACAATAAACGTGTATTTTATATACAAAAATTTCGGTTTCATATTTTTACATACCTGGTAGTATATCAGATTTGTTGGATACATTACTTAAAAAACGGCTAAAAGCATTTTTTACTTCTTAAACTTTCTTTTCCCAAAAACGTGATAGGATGGAACACTTTTGTTCTCAAATTCGTAATTTACGGAGAAAATCTATCAAAATGATCTATCACTCTTTCAGAACCAAAAAAAATGTTCAAAATATTATGTAGTAACATTTTTTCTTAAAACGTGACTTTTATGCTGAAAATTGCATTTTCACAAAGATCCCCAAACTTTGGACAATTTTATTGTCCAAAGTGTCATATTTGCGCTTAATAAGTCCAAAAATATAAAGATAAACTAATTTTATGCATTTTCATCACAAGCAAATTTTGACCACTTTTGTACATCAATTTTTAACGCATGCATTTTTTTAGAGAAAAATCTAATTCTACGCTGTATAATCTACAGTATGAAAATGATTGTATATTTATCTGCTCTAAGATATTCTAGTCTCGAATTTTTGTTAACATTCCCACCTTAACAATTGAGTTTGACAAGTTAAATATTGAGCAAAAAATTCGGGACCAGAATATTTTAAGAGCAGATAAATAGACGATTATTTTAATACCATAGTCGATGCAGCAATTTATTTTTTTTAAGGTATTTTACTCTTGTGTGCGCGTCAGCACTGCTACATTAAAAATTTAGTTACACAACTTAAATATTGAGCAAAAAATTTGGAACTATCATATTTTAAGAGCAGATAAATAGACGATCGTTTTTTGATACCAAAGTCGATGCAGCAATTAATTTTTTAAGAGTATTTTACTCTTGTATTTTTGTGAATTTTAAGGGTTTTCAAAGTTATTTTGCAAGTTTAAAATTTTAAAGTTGTATATTTTAATAGTATTTGATTAAAAAAGTACTTTTAAGGTTGTCATGGAATAATTAGCTTCTTATTTTTAACCATTTTCTCTCATACCGTTACGGTATAATAATTTTGAGTACTGGTACTTTGATAATCGTTCAATATTTTTAATATCTCTTTGTAGTATCTTAAAGATCAAAATGAGTAGTAAGTTCTGATATATTTGTTTTTTGTTTATACTTTTTTTTATTAATGAGGATGATAGCGTCACGTGAACCCCAATTTTTGTTCTAAATTTCTTGCAGACGGGTAGGAGCAAAAAAATTCGAGACTAGAGCAAAAAATTAGTAGATAATTAGCAAAAAATTACGCTGTATGTCTACACTTTTTTTTAGTGGTGAGGTGCTAGGTTCACTGATGTATTTTTATTTATCACACAAATTCATATACAATATTCAAAATATTGCAATGTAAAAAAAAATAACAGAAATAGACGAAAAATAACAACTCAGTAATTTTTGAGTAACGATAACAAGTTACATTTCTAAATCAGTAACAACTGATGGTAACAAATTGTCTTTATAAAGTAACTTTGCTAATCCTGAATTGAATGTTGAAATAATATTGACACTTTAATTCAACGTTGCTGATGCACAACAACTTTCTTTCAGTGTACTGTGTGAGAAGCATCTTAAAGCAAAATTTATTACAAAAAATATCAAGAAACAATTCGTATTTAATTAAAAATATTCAGAATAAATTAAGGCAAAAAACAAAATACATAAAATCATAAATCATAAGTTTATTATTACTTATCCTTTGGACTTGGTTAGGAGGAGTGAATGCGTGCGGACGTATGGTGTAGAGCGTGTTTGATAGATCGGCAAATAGAGCGAAAATAGATAGAATATAGTGAGTATATGCAGATAGACGAATAGAGAAGTGTATTAGAAAGTAGTATAAGTGAAGGGAAGTGCGATAGATAAAGTAGAGAGAAGTAGGAGACGTAAAAGAGTCGGAGAGTTTTGGAGGTTAGGTTGGCGTAAAGAAAAGGCGCGGAAAATGTCCAAGGAGACGAGGGAGAGAGGTATAAGAGGCAAGGGAATAGAGGATGGTCAGAGAAAGTTAGTTATGGAAAGCAATAAACAGGCAAAGAAGGTAAGTTTTAAAGAACAAGACGAAGATGGAAAGGAGAATGTAGATAGGGATAGCGTAGGCAAAATTAGGAAAGAGGTTAAGGCACTAACCACGGAATTTAAAGAATTTAGGGAGGAAATAAGGCAGGATTTAAAAGTTATGAAATTAGAACATGAATTATGGGATAAAAGATTCAAAGAACTAGAGTTAAAATGCATAGGGATGGAGAAAGAAGTATTAGAACTAGGCGAGTTAAGAAAGAGGGGGGAATTGGAAGAAGGAATTACTAGGAAGGAGGAAGACGGTTGTAGTGTAGCGAGCATGGAAGTAGGTAGCAGGAGGAGTGAGAGTAGATGTAGTAGGACAAGTTCAAGGTTTAGCACGGAGAGTGGTAGCGGAGGACTGAGTGACAGGGAGGTAGATAAGATTAAGAAATGGGTAGAGGATAAGGAAAAGGAAGAGAGGAGAAACAATATAGTGATAAGAGGTATGAAGAAAGAGGATTTAGATAGGGTGCAGGAGGGATGGATTGAGGACATGATAAGAGAAAAGTTAGATTTGGAAATAAAGGTAACGAAGTGGTGGGTTAGTGGCTCGGTTATAATAGGGTGTTTGGAAAACGAGAAGATGAAAAGGGAAGTTATGGGTAGGAAAAGCAAGCTTAGAGGGGAGATTTTTATAGAGCAGGATTTAACGTGGGAAGAGAGAAATATTCAAAGAGATATAGCTAGATGGGTAAAAGAGGAGAAAAGTAAAGGTAGGATAATCAAGATTGGCGTAGGTAGGGTAAAAATAAACGGATTATGGGTAAAATGGGAAAATGTGGAGATAGGAAAGGCTGATAGAGATTTAAAGGTTAGTACAGGAGATAGGAAAAATAAGGTTGAGGCAGAAATAGACAAGGAGGAAGGTAGGAATAGTAGAGATAGGAGTAATGAGGCTAGCAAAGAGAGAAAAGAAGGTAGCATAGGAGAAAGGGGAAACTAAATAGTTGCCAAGGGGGGAGAAAAGCAAAGAGTAGAAGCAGAAGCAGTTATAGAGGTAGAATTAGAATTAGGAATAAAAGTCAAAATAAAAACATAGGTATAGATATTGGTAAGAAGCCATATAGAATAAAGATAGATAGGAAGGTATTATTTTGGAATGTGGCAGGCTTAGGAAGACAGGATAGGGAGTTCTGGGAATATGTAAAGGATTGTGATTATATAGGATTAGAGGAAACATGGGTAGAGGAAAGGGATTGGAATAATTTAAAGGATAGGCTACCAGACTCACATGTATGGGAATGTACGCAGAAAGGAATAAAAAGAAAGGTAGAGCAAAAGGAGGTTTTATAATAGGAAAAAAGAAGGACTGGGGGAGTAACGGTAGGAAATTAATTAGTTCGAATGGAGAAGGATGGGTAGCTTCTAGAGTAGAAAAAGTATACAGAGGGAAGAGTATATGGATAATAACTGTCTATAATCAAGGTAATTGGGAAAATATAAAAAGATCCATCATGGACATAGTAGAAAGAAACAGGAATGATGCGTTTTTAATAGGAGGAGATTTTAATATAAGAATAGGAGGATTAGGAATAGATGAAGAGGCGACAGGTATTGAAAGAAAAAGCAAGGATATGAAAATAGGTAATAACGGGAAGGACTTTGTAGAATTTGTAAATGATATAGGAGGTTATATATTAAATGGCACTACTGAAGGTGATAGGGAAGGCGAATTTACGTACGTAGAGTCTAGAGGAAATACCGTTATCGATTATGTTATTGCTAGTGAAGAATGTACTAATAGGATTTCTAAGTTTAATGTTCAGGAAAGGGTGGACTCAGATCACATGCCCCTGTTGGTGGAGATAAACTTGGAACGGCGGCAGCAGGAGATAGAAGAGATACATCAACAGACAAAGGAAAAGAGGACAAGAACACTTTGGGATGTGGAATCAAGAGCCAGATACGAAGAAAGGACGGAGGTAGCGGAGTGGACAGTAAATTTAACAAATAAAACAACGGAGGAAATCTGGAATAATCTAAAGGAAACGATATCAGAGGCTATGATTAAAAAGGAAGTAGTCTGGAAGAAGAAAGAAATAGGACACAAAGAATGGTGGGATAGGAGTTGCACCAGAGAAAAAAGGAAGGCACATAGAAACTTAAGTTTATGGAGGAAAGGAAGGATTACAAGAGAGGCATATATGGGAGTCAAGAATAACCTGAGAACCTTTCTGGAACAAAAACAGGCAGATTGGAAAGAAAAAGAAGAAATAGAACTCAGATATCTGAAGAATGCCACAGAGATTTGGAAGTATATTAACAAAAGGACAGGAAAAAGAGTAAAGAAGATAAGAAACAAAATAGGAAAAGAAGAATGGGAAAGGTACTTCAGGAAACTATTGGCTGGGAAGGATAGAAAGGAGGCTACTGATTATAGGGAGGATAGGAAGATATGTGGAGAAGAAGCCGAAAAAGGAAACGAGAACGATAAAGAAGAGGAAGGTGACGAGCTTAAGATTAACGAAGAGGTTGTCGGAAGAGCGTTAGAGAAATTGAAGAATAAGAAAGCTCCAGGAATAGACGGGATACCACTTGAGGCATGGCGCTACGGAGGTTCAGCTATTAGAAAGGGACTAACTGAACTAATAAGGAAGGTTTGGCGTGGAGACAACATCCCAGAGGACTGGAAGGTTAGCGTAGTCCTACCTTTATATAAGAAGGGGGATCAGGAAAAAACAGAAAACTATAGAGGTATTTCCCTGCTCTGCTCTGCGTATAAAATTTACGCGGAGATTGTAAGAGGAACCCTAGAGGAGGAAGCGGAGAGAATAGGGATGTTACCGGAAAGTCAAGGTGGCTTCAGGAAAGGCAGAGGTACAATGGAGAATATCTTCATCCTGAACCATGTGATCCAGAGAGAAAAAAGGAAAGGGGATAAAAAGATCTTCGCCCTCTTTGTGGATTTAAGGGCAGCTTTTGATAACATAGGAAGAGAGAAGTTATGGAAAATACTAGATGAATCTGGCATAAGAAAGCAGACAATTAGAAGAGTGAAGAAGTTATATGAAAATACAACAGTTACGGTGAAGACTGAGGAAGGACTGACGGAGGAGTTCTACACGTCCAAAGGAGTTAGACAGGGATGTGTGATGAGTCCATTACTTTTTAATTTATATATTGCAGATTTGGATAAATACTTAGGTAAGAGAGGGATTGGCGGCATAAAAGTAGGTGACAAAAGGATATGGTCTCTTGCATATGCAGATGATACGGTTTTGTTAGCAAAGAATAGGGTAGGCTTATTGGATATGATGGATTCACTTAGGCATTATCTAAGGAAGAAAAGTTTAGAGTTAAATACGGAAAAAACAAAGGTAATGATATTTCATAGGAGCGGTAATGAAAGAATAGGTAGTTGGAAATGGGAGGACAGGGAGTTAGAAGAGGTAAGTTCCTTTAAATACTTAGGTTTTACCTTTAATAGGAAAGGTGACTATAGAACTCATATAAAAGACTTAGGAATGAAAGGTAAATTGGCGGCTAATAGGGTATGGGGTTTAGGTGAAAGAGTTTGTAAAAATGATTTGAGTAGCTATCTAGTCAAAAGCGTAATGTCATATGGGGTAGAATTATGGGGATGGGCAGAAAGAAAAGAATTAGAGAAGGTAATGTTAGACTACGCTAGATGGATTTTTAACTTAGATTTTTGCACACCGAGATACATAATGAGTTTGGAATTAGGATTAGAAAAACTAAGAGTTAGATGGGGTACAAGAGCAAGGAAGTTCGAGGAGAAAATTAAAGCGTTAGAAGATGATAGATGGGTGAAACTGTGCTGGAGAGAAAAAGAAAAGGAAGGATGGACGGATCAATACGGAATAGAGAGGGAAAATTATTTTAACAGGAACGGATGGAGTTCAAGGGCATTGGAGTTACTAGAAGGCGAGGTAGTTGGGAAGATAGCAAAAGAAATGGAATTCAGAGATAGAGACGTACAGAAACAGGAATTAGAAAGTAGATTAAGCGGGGCAAGATATAACACGAGATACAAAATAGGTACGGATAGATTAGATGGGAAACCAAAATATTTAAGTAGGAAAAACGTCTCAAGTAAAAGAGATATTACTGGTATAAGAGCGCTAGTTAGGGTAAGATGCGATAATATGGAAGAAGATAACAAGTATTGGTTAACTGAAGAGGATAGAATCTGCGTATTTTGTAGGAAAGGAAAGGATAGCTTAGAACACCATATAGAAGAGTGTGAGATAACGAAGTCATGGTTTGATGGTTTAGGTGAAAATAAGAGGGAAAAAAGAGAGAGATTAGAAAACGATGAATTAGATGAGACAAAAGAGAAAGTTTTAATTAAATTTTGGAAGGAGAAGAAAAAGTATGATAAGGATAGGGATAAGGTTAGAAACAAAGAGGTTGAATTAGAGTCACAGAGTAAAGAGTAAAGAGAATAAAACATAGATGATTTAGGAAAAAGTAGAATTAGTTTAAGAGATTAAGAGATATAGGTGATAGGTCGTTATGATATTGTATTAGTTAATTGTTAATTGTTAATAGTAAAAGAGTAAAATTGTAAACTGTAAAATACAAATGTAAAGAGGAAGAGAAATGTAAAGAATAACTGTGATGTAACTGTGATGTACCGTAAGCCATAAAGTATTAAAGTTTTATTGTAAGACCAGACTATTTTAAATAGAATAATGTAGATGTTTTTGACCTAGTTTACGTAATTAGTTATAATTAAATAAGGCTCGAAGATCTTAACGATAGGAGGATGGAAGGATGGAAGGATGTATGGATAGCTTTGATTGTAAACCAAGTCCCCTTCTTGGCACTATGTATTGCTGAAGAGTAATAAATTATTATTATTATTACTTATCCTTTATTATTACTTTCACAATATCTGTCCAAATGTTTTGACTTAAATAGTCTTCTTCAATGATTTCATTAAATAACATTAAGTAAATAGGACACACATTTTATATAAATATAAATAAATAATGATGGATTGAGTATTTACATTAAAAATAAAGTTTACATCAAAACTTGACACAGTAAAAAAAACAAAGAAAATATAAATATAAAAATGTGTAAAAAAAATGAGATCAAAGAAATAGAGATCTTCATATCGGTTATTAAAACAGAATCCATTTCTAGTTGTCACACAAAAACAGTTTTAATCTATTGATAAAACTAGAACCGATAGTCAATAGTCACGTATTGATGTTAAAAATTTAAAAAACTTTAGTCAGGTACAAATCTGACATTCCTCTATATAATGATATATGGATATCTTACCTACAAATAACTCGAGAAAGCGATCATCAAATACAGTGTCATCATCTAGTTCGCAAACATGCGACACACCCCATTTTGCGATGGAATTATTTTCATGCAGTAGAATCTTTTCAAAAATACACTGCAGCCAGACAACGTTAAAACAATCACAGATTCTATGCTCTTTGTTTACTTTTACTAGAGCAACTACATGAGATAAAACTGGCGTTATCAAGTGCTCTTGTTTCTCCTCTAATGTTTCATACAACATGAAGAATCTCTCCTTAATGTGATCTATCGATGCATCAGATTTGTTGCAGATAAATGGTGTGATTTGCGCTTTCATTAAATTCGCATGTGCAAAATTTAATATGACATTTTTGCTCATAGAATTGACTGCCTTTTTCATTATGTATAAAGCCTGCTTGCGATACTGTTGCAAGGGCAATCGCAATCCTCTTAATATAAACAACCAAAATGTATTCGAACAGTAAATGTTGTTATATATATGTGTATAATTTTTTGAATCTGATGGTGTAAAATATACATCTGCCATAATACTTAGCCCAGTGAGAGTTTCCTTTAAATCAATTACTTTGCATAAGAGGTGGTCCCACAGAGGAAATGCAATACAACTAGGGGTAAAAACCTCTACCAATTTGGGAAACATCAAGGCAAACAATCTCCATTCAGAGTCCTCCTTTAATTTCAACCATGACTTTATAAACTCCAAGTACATCTGACTGAGATCCTCCAACTTGTTGCTCTCTTCCACACTGATGGCGTGAAATTTGTACAAGCACAGAAATTCTAAGAAATATTGTAATATCTTCATGTACATGATCCTAAAATTGCTGGTTGAAATATAAGCATCGCTTGAGCTAAGGAAATCTTTCAGATGTTGTTTCACTGAGCTAATGTCACAATACAGTATCATTTGTAGTATCATTATGTCACATAGGAGTGAGATTTGCGAGGTACTGCGTGAGCAATTGGTTGGAAAAATTGTTTTTATACTGGGAAGGCAATGCTCCTCTATGTCAGCAGTTCTCATATTAGTTAACATACACTTTCTATTTTTGCCTTTCTCTGTCTTGAGAAATACAAGTTGATATTCTTGACACAATAACAGTCGACAGAACTCAAGTTTATCTGTATCCAATTCTTCTTTACTCATTTCATAACTGTAAGACTGTATTAAATGACGTACACTGCTCTTAGACTCGCTCAAATATGTTTGCAAAAGCAAAATATTCGTTGTTGGGAAACCCAAATAACGATTGTGCAAATCCATCTCATTTATTTATATTTACCTTGCTAATGATCAATTTAGATTGTATAAAAACTATTGATTTCTTAATTTTATTTGCGAAAAAGTCAGCAGCACTGTTATCCTAGAAATGCATTGCAGTAAACAAATAGAAAAACTGATTGTATGTATCTACAATTTATAAGCTTTGGTAATTATTCAATTTCAAGTTTAGTTAGATCAGCAGATTTACTTCCAATATTGATAAAATCATGCTCATTAGACACGTTTCTGCAGAAAATGAGAGAATCTATTCCACAGAAATAAGTCGCGAAAGCGAGATTAATCGTTGGTTTTTTTTTTTAGTTTAATGTGTTACATCGATTGATGAATATACGACACTCGTGACACTTATTTTTGATATTTCACTTCATATATTTGTAACTTTCTACTGTAGGTGGTTTTTTTCCTTATTTGATAATTGTTCAGTTTAGGGGCATATCTTTAAAAATCGATAAAATTATGCTCATTCGACGTGTTTCTTCTTCAAACGAACGAATCTGGCAGAAAAAAGTATCGCTCTGCCCCGGGAAGCGAGATATTAATCGTTAAAGTTGATAAATATTCAGGTTAGGAAACCTGTCAAGGCCCTCACACATGGGTGCGTTCTTAAATTCGCAACGGATGCAGCCAGATACACCAGAATGTCATTCCATCTTTTGGCCTGTTCTTTTTAGCTGCACTGATGCACTGGTGCAATAAGTTAAAGTGAGACAAATATATTTTTTTTCATTCTAACTTGTTGCACCCATAGACCTTATAGATATGGGCTGGTATTCATAGTCGAATCTTATTTCAAGATCGTCTCAAGCAATATCTTAAGATGCTAATACAGCTCTGTGATTGGCTGATGGCATCTTAAGACAGTACTTAAGATGATCTTAAATATAAGATCCGACTATGAATACTGGCCATGGACTGGCAATACCAAGCGAAACCGTGTCCATTGTGACGTCGTCTTAAAATTTTCTTTTTTTTTTCTTTTTCCTTTTCTTTAAAAACTCAGCTATGTTCCTCTGTTTCAGGACTAAAGGAGTCAGATTCTCGCAAGGATGTCACTTCTCCTCTATATAACCTATTTTACTAACAGAACTAACCTTCCTTATAAGTAACGCACGTTAATGTCTTCTATCTAAAAGAACAAACCTAAGAAATACGATCAAACTCGGATGACCACGTTCAGAAGGCAAAATAATAAATCCCTAGATACTATAATTTTGGACCTAATTCAAACTATTAAATATTATTGGATCTCGCTCTTATAATAACAAAAGGAGGGACTTCTCCATCAAAGAGAAGCCATTGGAACTTATTACTTCGGAACCTTGACTCTATACAGATTCTCACTAGAACCACTCCCTTGATGACTCATCCTAAACCTCTCGACAATCGACTATTTCTCCTTCTCCATTATCTTTCCAAATCCTTATGACCCAATAATAAATCTGCAATCTAAGACGATATTCCAATATGACGAAAAGTATAATAGTTATACTTTCGACATATCGAGACCAAGCACTCATGACAATCTTGAACGACTTTGAAATACGCTAAAGTCATTATAAAATGACCTGAAAATATACAAAGTCGCTAACACGCTGAGGGTCTGTTGTAAGGAACTGCATACGTCGTTATGTAGATATTATACGACCTCGAACTTAAAAATACGAATTCAGAAGCTCAAAAATCCTTCTGGGAAGAAAGCGCTCAGAAGAGTACCCAGCAAACACAAAGTTACATGTAACGTGCCTGTTAGTTATAATTTCCCACTCAACAATGTAATTGTAATATAACACGTGTGTTATATTACAATTACATTGTTGAGTGAGAAATTATAACTAACAGGCACGTTACATCCCATACAGCACGGGGAGCTCTCGGGGAGCTCCCGAGGAGCTCACAAAATTTTTCATAAGCTTCATTTAAGCTTCCAAAAAATTCGCACGGAACTGCTATGTCCGCTTTTGAGAGCTCCTTGAGAGCTTCATTTGAGCTCGCAGAGAGTTTATAAATCATGTTTTAAGAGCTCCCTGCGAGCTTCAAAATAATTCTTGGGAAATTTCTATATAAGCTTCTCGGGAGCTTTTATGTCCGCTTTTGGGAGCTCCCTGAGAGCTTAGATGAAGCTATCAGGGAGCTTATATAGAAGCCTCACGGGAATTATTTTGAAGCTCGCAGGGAGTTCTCAAAACATTATTTCTGAACTCCCTGCCAGCTTAAATAAAGCTCTCAGGGAGCTCTCAAAACGGACATAGGAGCTGCCGTAAAAAATTTTATTTTTATAATTTCCCCCTTTTGCTCTCTCTGAGTTGCAAAGGCCCACGAACTCTCTTCGTGTAACAAAAACAATATATACTACACTTTGCAGCTAGTGAAGTACTAATTGCTAGGTAAGCCGTGAGTGATGGTTTTCTTTTATAAGCCTTTTGGAGTAAATTTTCTTACGAAAAGGAGCGCCGTGCCTTCGCCTAGTGGCGATCTTGCGAACTACTCGCGACTATATGACTATACATGCAGTACATTAATTTACCCGATATGTTCAATCTCTGGGAGTTTGTTTTGTCGAATTTCGTAAACTTCTTGAAAACTCAGCAAAACGAACTGCCTGGGAGCTTGTTTTGTCGAATTTTGTAAGCTCCCCGGGAGCTCAGCAAAATGAACTCCCTGGCAGCTTGTTTTGTCGAATTTTGTAAGCTTCTCGGAAACTCAATAAAACGAACTCCCTGGGAACTTGTTTTGTCGAATTTTGTAAGCTTCTCGGGAGCTCAGCAAAATGAACTCCCTGGGAGCTTGTTTTGTCGAATTTTGTAAGCTTCTCGGGAGCTCAGCAAAATGAACTCCCTGGGAGCTTGTTTTGTCGAATTTTGTAAGCTTCTCGGGAGCTCAGCAAAACGAACTCCCTGGGAGCTTGTTTTGTCGAATTTTGTAAGCTCCTCGGGAGCTCAGCAAAATGAACTCCCTGGGAGCTTAATCGGAGCTTTGTGCTGTATGGGAAGCGTAATATCTGTTGAATACGCTGGGGTGCTTTGGGAAATTATGCTCAGATAATTGTAGGTTATAACCTAAATAATATATGTATATATACAATATATATATATTATTATAGTTTACGTTACAATATTATATCTTATGTACATACCAGAGTTATCTGGGCGTAATTCCTGAGAAAACCACGTTGTCCGTGAGTTCGTGTTCGCACGTTCACACCCTACACTTCACCACGTGTCTGCATCACACGGCAGACGAAAATGCGTAACGTTACAGATCATAGATAGCGTTGACATGATTCACTTTCGATATTACGCGGATATTTTGGAAATATGCGATAGATATACATGAGATATATCATAGGATATTTTACGGATGTTTTGAGTATATTAGATATAATCTCAGTATATTCAGTAGGAGTTGCGAAGTTCAGTCGCTATATTCTAAGTTTATCTTGAAGATATATCAAAATGACATTCTACTGAGACGTTATATATGAATGTTTTACGTATATTCGGTATGATCACAGTACATTACGTATGAGAGTATAATATTCGTACGATATCTGGTGCTGTCTGGGTTGCCGCTGGTAGGTTTGAACCCGGAACCTTAGGATGACGAACCTTGTACTCTATCTGCTACGCCAATTTGACTTATCGATATGGGTACTTGTTATTGTCTTATACATATAATACTAATATGTTACAAACTGACGCAATTATATTATTTTTTATAAAAGCAATTAAATTTTGCAAAACATTAGAAATAAATAGCATTAATTTATTTACTTATTAATTTCATATTGTTAAATTTATCTTTTATAGCCTTAATAGTTTGATAGAAATTGCGATCTATTTTTAGCATTAATAGTTTGAAGCGTTCAAATGGTTAATTAGATGGTTTTTATTATTCTGTTTTTGTTTAGTACATGATAAATTTAGATTTTGTGCATTTTTTGTGCACAGTAATTGTAGGCAAACCGTTATTTTTGAAAACATTATTTTTATAATAATTTTTAAATAATATCAAATGGATTTCTCATTTAAGATATTATAATGTTATCTAATTTATGAGTCAACTACAACGCGCATGGACGGCTCAAAAATTGGACAGCATTGTGATATCTTTTATGAGACATCAAGCTGATATCATTTAGCTAATGTTATAAAGATAACATTTTCAAGAAACTTAAATGAGACTCTTCAATTAGATATCTCAAAGACCTCTTAGTGTTGTCTGATTTCTGAGTCAACTACGACGCGCATGGACGGCTCAAAAATCGGACAGCATTGTGATATCTTTTATGAGACATCAAGCTGATATCATTTAGCTGATGCTATAAAGATAACATTTTCAAGAAACTTAAATGAGACTCTTCAATTAGATATCTCAAAGACCTCTTAGTGTTGTTTGATTTCTGAGTCAACTACGACGCGCATGGACGGCTCAAAAATCGGACAGCATTGTGATATCTTTTATGAGATACCAAGCTGATATCATTTAACTGATGTCATAAGGATAACATTTTCAAGAAACTTAAGTAAGACTCTTCAATGAGATATCTTAAAGACCTCTCTTAGTAGACGTCTCTGGTAAATGTTACCATTTTGACATCATTTCCAAGATATCTAAATGTTTTCTTAAAAAAGTTCTCTTAAAGTTTTCATTCTGACAAGCGTGTTGTCTGGGAGTAATATAGCAGCAGTGTAACAGCAATGTAACCGAATATAACAGGTTACGTTACTCTGAAATTACACGTAACTTACATGTAAGTTACAATTTCCGACTCAGCAATATAACATGTTATAATTACATGTCATCTAACCCCTACAGCATGAAATATTGCTGCAACGTTGCAGAAATATTATTTTGCAAGATTGGAATATTGCAGAAAATATTGCTGCAATATTGCAGCAATATTCCTATGTCCGCTCCAAAACAATATTGTGCAATATGTCTGCAATATTCCCCGTAAGATTTCTGTAATATTTCAGCAATATTGCTGCAATATTTCTTGTAAGATTGCTGTAATATTTCTGAAACGTTAATGCGCAATATGAAAGAAATGTTGCAGGTGGTTAAATTAATCAAATAATATGTAAGATGTGTATTATACGAAAAACGGAAAATGAATTTATTGTCATACCGTTACGGCACAATAATTAAAAAAATTATTAATTAAAAAAGTAATTAATTAAATTAACATACACCAACGGATATCGAATATCGTTCCATTCTAGATTTAAGTAAGCATTAAAATGGAGCAAGTCCAGAAAATGCCCATCCTGATCAATTTATATGCTAGAATTACACATGCATGTATGGTTCACACATGTTTAATTAATGTATTATATATATAAGTCAGAGTGAACATCTTCTGGACTTGCTTCACTCAATCTAGTATGGGACGCAACGCTGTCGTGATTACAGAATTTGTTGCACATCTATGTATCTTTTAGCTCTAATCTTACATAAAAATTTAAAATAAAAATATCCTGCTCTATTTTTTTATTTGTCCCTTAAAACTATGTAAAATATTACTTATTGTTAGTTCTAGATTAAGAAATACGGATTATACAAAAATAAATTTTGCACGGTTGCAATATAATATTGCCACAATATTGTGCAATATCTGTTAGGAAATATTACATTTGTAATATTGCTACAATATTGCACAACATCTGCTAAGAAATATTACATTTGTAATATTGCTGCAATATTGTGCAACATTTGCTAGGGAATATTATATTTGTAATATTGCTACAATATTTCTGCAATATTGGTTATATTATGCACTATTGCAATATTTCTGCAACGTTGCAGCAATATTTCATGCTGTAGGGGAACCGTTACACAACAGTTACAAAGAAAAATAAAATAAAATAAAAATTTCATTTTTTAAAAATTATTTTTACCAACAGCACATACTACATTTAGAATAAATTTTTATTAATTAATTAAATTTAAATTATGTTATTCTTTATTTTATTCTTACTTGCCGCTGCTAGGTTTGAACCCGGGACCTTAGGATCACGAACCTTGTACTCTACCTGCTACGCCAATTTGACTCATCGATATAGGTACTTGTTATTGTCTACATATACCTATATGTAAACTGACGCGACTATATTATTTTTTATAAAAGCAATTAAATTTTGCAAAACATATTAAAAATAAATAGCATTAATTTATTTACTTATTAATTTCATTGTTAAATTTATCTTTTTCCATAACCTTAATAATTTGATGGAAATTGCGATCTATTTAGCACTAATCTTTGAAGCGTTCAAATGATTAATTAGATGGTTAACTATATAGATCATAATTCTAAGAAAAATTGAATAGTATACATTTATTATTCTGTTTTTGTTCAGCACATGATGAATTTAGATTTTGTGCATTTTTTGTGCGCAGTAATTGTAGACAAACCGTTATTTTTGAAAACATTATCTTTATAATAATTTTTTTTATTATTAAATAGATCTGTCATTCAGGATGTTATAATGTCTGATTTCTGAGTCAACTGCGACGCATTGTTCCGTAATAACATTGATACGAACGTGTTATGTTACGATTATACAATTTTTGTTAAATAACTGTAACGCCAAAACGATGTATAACAGCTAGATCACTTGCGTATAACAAATATTACGTAACAGGTTATTTCCATGTCATATAGCACCTACATATCACAAGAATAACAATGTTAAATTACATGTAACTTTTATGTTATATTGCCGCTATAAAATGTGTTTACTGGGTACTAACTTGCGGTTACCATTATTATTATTATATTATCAAACAGTTATCTTATTGACATTATTATTGCTAGTTCTGTTGCAAGTATTATCATTACTATTTAATTGCAATATTATTATTATTATTGATTTACATTATTATTATTGAATTATCATTATTGAAGATACCAACTTTCAGTTATTATTATTATTATTGCTATTTGATTATTATCTTATTACTATTGTTGATTTATAATCTTTATTACTATAGTTGTCGACTTTTAGTTACAACTAACGTGCCTGTTAGTTATAATTTTCCACTCAACAATGTAATTGTAATATAACACGTGCGTTATATTACAATTACATTGTTGAGTGAGAACATATAACTAACAGGCACGTTACATGTAACTTTGTGTTTGCTGGGATTATTGTTTGACTACCAACCAGCTATTTTACTGCCACTATTATTTATGATTTTACGGAACTCTTGTAGTCGCTAATTTCGTCGCGATCATCATTATTATTTAATTATCATCTTATTATTATTATTGATTTACAATCCTTATTATTTAAGTTATCAACTTTCAACTATTATTATAATTATTATTCAACTATCAACTAATTATTAAATTGTCATTATTATGTGTACGATCTTACTGAACTCTTGTAACTGCTAATTTTGTTGCGACTATCTTTATTATTATCCAACCACCAATCAATCTCGTCATTACTAGTTACAATTTTATTGAGCTCTCACAATTGCCAACTTCGCTATTATTATTATTATTATTATCGCTATTCAACTGTTATCTTATTACCATTACGGCCTTATAATCTTTACCGTTGGAGTTACCAATTTTCAATTATCATTATTATTATTCAACTATTAAACAGTTATTCTATTGATATTATCATTTATAATTTCACTAAGACTTTGTAACTGCTAATTTATCACAATTATTATTATTATTATTATTATTATTATTATTATTATTATTATTATTATTATTAGTATTATTACTCAATTATCAGTTTATTGTCATGACTATTTTATAATCTTTATTAAAAGGTTATCATATTGTTGCCAGAACTATCCATAGTTGCTACTACCTTACTACTATTCTGATTTTATCGCCCTTATTACCACTCTTGTTACTCGTAAGTCATTGTCACTCTTGCTACTATAGAGCATCGACATATAGAATGGACTGAGCATTGCGATGGGCAAGCGCGCGCCTGCTTTAGAGTGAGAGGTACTACACCTGAGGCCTATGTTTGTCTCTTTTGCAAGCTTCTGATTTGTTATTTCGTCCTCCGTGAATGGAGGGGGACGAAATAACAAATCAGAAGCTTGCAAGAGACAAACATAGGCCTCAGCTTGCTGTGTCCGTTTATTACTGTGCGCATCTGGGACTCACTCTTATTAGCTGTTGTAAGACATTTGGACAAAATAACTGGGTTTACTCCTCTATGCGGAGTTCTAACTCAAAGGTCTTGGGTAAGCTTACTCTATAGCATGAAACGGACACAGTAACAAACGGACACAGACCAAACGGACACAGTAATAAACGGACACAGTAACAAACGGACACAGTGCGAAACGGACACAGTAACAAACGGACACAGACCAAATGCGCACAGAGCGAAACAGACACAGTGCGAAACGGACACAGACCAAATGCGCACAGAGCGAAACGGACACAGTGCGAAACGGACACAGACCAAATGCGCACACTGCACATGCGCACAGACCAAATGCATACACGGAAAGTCGCAAATCCATACCCAGCAAACACAAAGTTACATGTAACGTACCTGTTAGTTATAATTTCTCACTCAACAATGTAATTGTAATATAACACACGTGTTATATTACAATTACATTGTTGAGTGGGAAATTATAACTAACAGGCACGTTACATGTAACTTTGTGTTTGCTGGGATATGTGATGCAGTGAATGCTTTGCACGCGCACACACACACACACACGGGGGAGTGCAAGGGGGGCCTTCGGCCCCCCTCCCGCACCCACCCCGTCCAAGTCGCTAACCTATGTGGACTTTACTCTGCTTGCAATGTACATGGATTGCATTTGGTCCGTGCGCACGTGCAGTGTGCGCATGTGCAGTGTGCGCATTTGGTCCGTGTGCATTTGGTCCGTGCGCATTTGGTCTGTGTCCGTTTGTTACTGTGTCCGTTTATTACTGTGTCCGTTTGGTCTGTGTCCGTTTGTTACTGTGTCCGTTTTGCACTGTGTCCGTTTCGCTCTGTGCGCATTTGGTCTGTGTCCGTTTGTTACTGTGTCCGTTTATTACTGTGTCCGTTTGGTCTGTGTCCGTTTGTTACTGTGTCCGTTTCATTCAGCTTACTGTGTCCGTTTATTACTGTGCGCATCTGGGACGCTCCCGCTAATAATTGAATCAACCCTAGCTCTCATATCCCAGGGTATTGCCGGCCCAGCAGGTAGCCCAAAAAGAGAGAGAGCGCCCCTTTATCTACTGCCGAGGTAAGTGGAATAAAGGAAGGTCCGTCGTCCAGGGGCTCGATTCTTGAATTCATTTGCAAGAGAAACGTATTCGCAAATTCTGTTCTTACAGAAAAGTTGAAAATTTATTGGCTATCGTATAGCTTTTAACCAATAAACTTGCAACTTTTCTGTTAGAGCGGGTATTTGCGCATACGTTTTCTTGCGAATGAATTCAAGAATCGAGCCCCAGGACGTTACAGCGGTGAACTCCGGCAAACGCATGCGGTGACCAATCAGAATTCAAGCGCTTGCTGTGACTTGCCGGAACCCGATCTGCGTCTGGTTGCTGATTGGTCACCGCATGCGTTTGCCGGAACTCACCGCAGACATGAGAGGTCTGTTCGCGTCACATGCCCCAACATGCTCCTATTCACCCCAACGCACTCCAATACGTTGATTCCGATGACGCCAACCTATTAGAATGCGTTGGAGTGAGTCGGAGCCATAGACTTCTATAATATACTAGACTGCTAGGCTCGTTATATATTCTCCATTTAGTGTGTACCCGAAAAGTATGTACAAATAGGAGCTCATAGGCGGCAGACTGAATTACCGATTGGAATGTGGCTAATATTTTATAGTCCTACGACTATGGATTACTAGAGGAGTGAGTGAGATGTATGATACAATATATACATATATTATGTGATTATGAGAGCGTTCTTCTTGGACGCTTATGCGTACTTATGCGTTAAACGTATCATTCTTTTGCTCTTGTAATATAAAAGAAAAAGATAAAATGACAATAACTAAGGTATGTGATAAAAGACTGCCCAAATATATATAAGAAAGCGGTATACATTTCTTTTCGTTTAAGTATTAAAACTAAAGAACAAATGATATAACCTCATTTTAAGAGCATTTTTGTATAAAATAACCTAATATTAATGATATTTATTAGTATTATTAAGTATCATTCTTTAAATATATATATATACATATATAAACATTTTAAAAATGTCAACAAATTACTCGTAGCAACTATATGTGACATTTATTGGCATATATATATGTACATATACATTCCACTTGACGAACAATGTACATACATAGCAGATGACACATTCCGATCGGTTATTCAGTCATGTACAACATGTACATTATATACTGGTACGCCTAGGAAATCAAGGTTAGCAGTTTAGTATATTATAGAAGTCTGTGGTAGGAGTATGTCGGAGCATGGCGACGCGAACAAACCAATGGAGTTTTAGCATTAGGGCCACCGCACAAACTCTTCCATAACGCGTTACGTTACGTTAAGTACTCCATACGAACCTAAGGGCCACCGCACAAACTCTTCCATAACGCGTTACGTTACGTTAAGTACTCCATACAAACCTAAGTTGTACTTAAAATTTAACTTAAATCAACGCACAAAGAAATCCTTAACGTAAGTTCTTAAGTTCTTACGTTAAGGATTTCTTTGTGCGTTGATTTAAGTTAAATTTTAAGTACAACTTAGGTTCGTATGGAGTACTTAACGTAACGTAACGCGTTATGGAAGAGTTTGTGCGGTGGCCCTAAGTTGTACTTAAAATTTAACTTAAATCAACGCACAAAGAAATCCTTAACGTAAGTTCTTAAGTTCTTACGTTAAGGATTTCTTTGTGCGTTGATTTAAGTTAAACTTTAAGTACAACTTAGGTTCGTATGGAGTACTTAACGTAACGTAACGCGTTATGGAAGAGTTTGTGCGGTGGCCCTTAGAATGCGTTGATACGGCTAAAGTCCCTAGAATACAGAGTCTGGCCAATAGCCCCTCAAAATGGCGTACGTGCAGGAATAAAAAACAAACCTATAACTGTGATTGTCAGTGATTTTAGGAATTCCACGTATTTTCTTAACTTTTTTTGGTTGTAAAAAGGTAAATACATAATATATATAAAGTTAATTTAATTAAGCACTTTTTATTGAATGTATGTCTAAATGGTTTACATTAATAACTGCAAGGACGCCAAAACTTGCGTTAAGCAAACAAGCAGGTGATGAAAAAAAAGAGAAACAATTCAATGACTCTATAGCATTTCTTGAATCTATTATAAAATTATTTAGAGAAATAAAAATTGGTTATCAACCCAAATTTAAGCCTGTGCAAAATGGTATTATGATTACCACAAGTTCTATTATTGAATTGACGAAATATTTAATACATAAACGGGGATTTTTATACGTATTAAGGGGATCCAGGAGTGCCTTTAAAATTTGATCGAGGTCGATAAGGTAGAGTCATTCGTGCACATCATTAATGAGATTTTATATGTATTTCTTGTATAGATTTAGAAATCCTTTTCCAGAATTAAAGTACACATATTAATATTAATCTATAAATTGGATTTTATATTGAAAACGAAAAAAATTTTTCTCATATTGCTCTACTTATCGACTTTTTACGTGTACATAATCCAAATTTTCGTTTTTTTATTTTCCAATTTGCGGAATGCGAATCTTTTTTTCTAGAATTCTAATCTTATTTCTAATTGCACGATATTATTCCTGAGAGTTTTTTCTAGGGGGCGACGTGATTATTTTATACATATAAACTATAGATTTTTTGTATGAAGCAAATATTGTCGTTAGGTGACTAATAAATAACAATTTTTTTTTATTTATCAGAACAAATCGTACGTCGCCCCCTTCATTTTTGTGCGTACTTTAATCCTGTAAAAGGATTTTGCATTCTGTTACTCCAATTCGAAAATCCAAGTTCCCAAAAAAATGTCGGTAACTCTGTCACTCCCGGATCCCCTTAACTGGTCGATTAACACAGGATTGTGTTGAAAATGTTTTTTCTGCTATAAGAGCAAGACATGCAATTCCAAACGCATTACAGTTTAAGCAGAATCTAAAACTTCTTACAATATCAAAATATATGAAATCACTACGTACTTCAAATTATGATGAAGATGGTGGTGAAATAATTGGCGATTTTCTAGATAATCCGACAACAATTATACAGTCTAAACAATGTGAAAAAGTAATTTCTATTAATCTTAACAACAATATTCAACTCGACAATATTGAAATGAATATATTGTACAGTATAGCAGGTTACATTATTACAAGTATTGTTAAATGCACAAAAACGTGTTTTGAATGTTTATATTTTGTTGGATCAAAACATTTTCATAAAAAATATGCAAAATTAGTTCTTTTGAAATGCTTCCGTAAAAACACACTATTTTTCGTCAATGAGGAAACGTTTAATTATTTTCTCAAGATGGAAATAATTATTTGTTTATACATATCCCAGACAGCACATGTAGATTATGAGAACGATAATAGGATATTGCGAAAGTATATTGCAATATTCGTATAATATTAGAGATACGTCTGTGATATGGCGAGTATATACTCATAACGTACTATGTCCGCGTTGCCTTATCCCATAGAATTTAGCTGGCAGTTTATGAGAATATACCGAATATATCTTAAGAATGTTATACGTATGTCTAAAGTATATCTTCAGTATATTCACAATATGTCTACAGTATGTTCACATTATATGGGCTCATGCATAATGAGAGGAATAAGGAACAAGGAATTAAACATACAGAATTAGCAAGAAGAAATAAGAAGAGGAATTCTTCATTTCGCACATCAGGAAGCTATCGCGAGAAATGAAGCGTAATATCTGTTGAATACGCTGGGGTGCTTTGGGAAATTATGCTCAGATAATTGTAGGTTATAACCTAAATAATATATGTATATATACAATATATATATATTATTACAGTTTACGTTACTATATTATATCTTATGTACATACCAGAGTTATCTGGGCGTAATTCCTGAGAAAACCACGTTGTCCGTGAGTTCGTGTTCGCACGTTCACACCCTACACTTCACCACGTGTCTGCATCACACGGCAGACGAAAATGCGTAACGTTACAGATCATAGATAGCGTTGACATGATTCACTTTCGATATTACGCGGATATTTTGGAAATATGTGATAGATATACATGAGATATATCATAGGATATTTTACGGATGTTTTGAGTAGATTAGATATAATCTCAGTATATTCAGTAGGAGTTGCGAAGTTCAGTCGCTATATTCTAAGTTTATCTTGAGGATATATCAAAATGACATTCTACTGAGACGTTATATGAATGTTTTACGTATATTCGGTATGATCACAGTACATTACGTATGAGAGTATAATATTCGTACGATATCTGGTGCTGTCTGGGATCATATTTAAAAAATACAAAATGCAATTTTCTTCGTTTTTATTTGGAAAAAATGAAAGATGTTTACTGTAACACAATAAAAGATTGCCACAATTTAAAATTAAAAATAATAAAACGTTTTATATTATATAGAATGCATATATCGTGTGTAAAAACCAATTTAAAAAATAAAAATTATGGTAGCAAAACCATGGCAATGCATTCTTCCGTTCGTTAAAAACGTTATGTATAAGATATATATATATATATTTTTTTTTATATGGATGTTGTACTTTCACGTTATATTTTATTACATATTTTTGTGTATTTACATATGTGCGTGTATTTTTAAATAAGTTTATAGCAATAAAAACGTTTTTCTGATTTATTATTTTACATTTATTAATATGCGACTTTTCTTTATTTTAAAAATTCCGCCATTTCCGCCATTTTGAGGGGCTCGTGAAACTGAACCAATAGAAAGAAATCTACGGAATGGCCAGACTCTGGGTCTGTTTGCGTCACATGCCCCAACATGCTCCTATTCACCCCAACGCACTCCAATACGTTGATTCCGATGACGCCAACCTATTAGAATGCGTTGGAGTGAGTAGGAGCATGTCGGAGCATGGCGACGCGAACAAACATCTGTATTCTAGGGACTCTAGGTACGGCAAAGCTCTGATTGACTGCTTCTATGACGCACTTTTTATTCCGCAGCTCTATTCCGCACCATGTGATTTCAGCCTTAGGCTGGTATTCATAGTCGAATCTTAATTTCATAATCGTCTCAAGCAATGCTCTAATTTACACCGAGCACTTGGTACGCGTATCAAGTAGTGAATTTAAGCTGATCAGCCAATGATTAAACACATTCACTAGTTATTTACTATTTGATACGCGTACCAAGTGCTCGGTGTAAACTAGAGCAATGATTATCGAGCTCCATACGTAAAGTTCAATGTTCATTGGCGGTCGCAAAAGGCAACTGGCAACTTGCGACTATTGTAGAATGGCCCTTATTGGATGTCGCAAATTGCAACTGGTAACTTGCGATTAATGTAGAACGGGCTTTATAGGCATTTTTTGGTTTCTTTCTACGGCTGCGTTTCGTTTCAAAATTCGTCGAGAAGATGGCGTTTCAATTTTGATGCCGAGAGTGCCGAATGTGTTATTAATGCGTATACGTTATATTCGCATGTGTATATTACTGAGAGGTATTCTTTGAAAGCGCGGTTTTCTCTTAACCTTGAAGATGCGCGGGCAGTCATCGAGATTGTGGTTGAATTCATAAACAATTGAATGAATTGAATGTGAAGTACGCTATGACCAGAGAGCGCAATTAACCCCCACGATTGTACTCTAAATTGGATAGAAATCCTGATACTTTGTCCTGTAAAGGACAGAAAACCAACGGGCCAAAGAAAAAGAATGTCAAGTAACGTGGAACCGTAGACCAGAATTATTGCAGTGTCGCTGATTAAGTTATTAATTTGATTCGTGTGTCCTTCGTTTATTTGTTAATTTTTTTAAATATCAGCCGCTGATTAATTGCGATCGGCTCGCACTTCGATCATGTGGAGAAATACTGATTAATCTCGTCAACTCTGCAGTGACTTCGTGTATAATGCAGACGTTTGCCGAACGAAAGACATAACAGTAATAATTACAACGATAATTTTAACGTCGGGATTCGTGTATCATTCATACTCATTTTGCGTCACTTTTCAGAGAACAATCAAGAACGCCGCAAGAACTTGCTTACCACTTTTATGGTAGGTTACTTTCGCCATTTGATTTACACATAAACTTTTAATAAATTTGTGTATATTTTTGTATATTTGTGTAGGCGCACATCTCTAAGAGCCACCGCAAAAACTTTTTCGTAACGCGTTACGTTACGTTAAGTACTCCACAAACCTAAGTTTGTACTTAAAATTAAACTTAAATCAATGCACAAAGAACTTTTAACCTAACTTTTTAAGTTCTGACCTTAAGGATTTCTTTGTGCATTGATTTAATTGAGTTAAATTTTAACTACAAACTTAGGTTTATATGGAGTATTTAACACAACGTAACACGTTATGGAAGAGCTTGTGCGGTGGCCCTAAAGCATGGTCTACAATATACATGGAGTAAGCGTTGGATAACAAGCAACAGTAGACGTAAGGGTGTAAGCGAAATAAATTAATTTTATTTCCTATTCTTATTCCATGTTTTATGCTTATGCTCAGCTAATTAAAGCACAGAAATAGCTGCGAACCATGCAAACAATGCTGTTAGTTTCATAAAATTGTAGAAAATTATATGGCAAATTACTCTTGCTCCTTACTCTACCCTTATTCCATGTATTATAGACCATGCTTCAAATCTTGGGTCAAAATATTAGGAATTTTTTTTTTTATATTCTTAGAATTATTTTATCTGCAATATTTCTTATTAATAGAATTATACATAATGCTGTGTTTACAATGAGATTTTAAGGCATAAGGCAACATAATTAAAGAGCAAAATGTTTATGAATTGTTGACTATATATGTTTCTCTCATTGGTTGTTATATTAGCTGTTATATTATTTTATAATTTAAAATCTCATTGTAATTTATTTAAATGTAAAAAATTCTTAAAACAAAAGATACATTTTACATTTTTATATTTTCAAATTCTAATTATTTTTTAAAAGTACCTAATACTTTCAACTAAGATTATATATACATTTTTAATTATTCTTATCCCTTATATCACTCATTACTACAATAATGACATCTTAAAAAACAAATTTTTTTAAAAAGTAAAGAACAATTATAGGCTCTAGGGAGTTAAATAAAATGAATAATACCAATTTTGAAGCGACACAAGTTATTAATGTGTGTAATAATGCATATATTATTATTTAAATTACTTAAACATTACAAAAATAAATGTTTTAAATGGTTTTGGACAGTTTGGGACCATCTTTAATACAAATAGAATTTTTAAAATGCATGGGTGTTAGTATTTATATTATTTGTAATGTTTAAATAATTTAATCACTAATGTTTTTGTGTCAATAATGTTTTTGTGTCTGACCAAAAATGCTAATTTCCACACTTTTTAGGACACAACCATCTAATAAAAAGTTACAAAAAGTTGTAAACTTTGCTTTAGAATTTATTGCAGCAAGATATAGTTTTTCAAATTTCTGAAATTTTCTAAAAAAAATGGTCTGCTAGTAGTCAAATCCATGTTCACAAATTCTGGATCACACCAGGAATGCTACATATGCATATTACTCAAATTTGAATTTATTCTGACATGTACTCTATTGGAATCTAAGTGTTTTAAGTATAGTGGTTTAGTAAACAAATTCTTATGATTTTATAGATAAGATTTGAATGTAAAAACAAAATTTTTGGTTTTATGTCAGACACAGACTAAAAATAAAATTTTTTTGCACTATATAACACATGCATTGTTATATAAAAAATTTTAATGTATTTTGGACATAGAGATAACAATAATATGCATTACACTTTTGTCTTACTATTCTTGATTTGTAGTTCTTTAGTTATTTTTTATATTTTTTGACAGTTAAAACCACGAGCATAATTCATTAAGCTGTATTTTACTTGAAAAAGGCTCAAAGCAAGGGTTAAAACGTGTAATTTCTTAATAAAACTTGTTAACCAGTTTGGTTGACTATAAGCTAACCAACCACCTCTACTTTCTTAAATAACTTTAATGAAATAAATTTGATAATTGAGGTTAACATTCTTATTTTTGTGTCAACTACATGGTGACAAATGCTTTGTGCAAATGAAATGTTAAGTTGAATAATATTATATTATATCGAGTAAAAATAAATTTAGAAATTGCCAAAATCTATCTAGACAAAATGCTGTGAGAACAAATTTTTTATCAAATTTTGAACGTTCTAAACTATTAAAACTTTCTTAATATAAAGAGCAATTTTAGTGAATTTGGTATACTGATTGTGAA